>NC_051075.1:85174950-85372450 GCF_004664715.2 Peromyscus leucopus
TATTATTAATTATGATAGCTCAGCCTTAGCTTAGGTTTCTTCCTAACTAGTTCTTATAACATAATTTAAGCCATATCTTTTTTTTTTTTTTTTTTTTGGTTTTTCGAGACAGGGTTTCTCTGTGTAGCTTTGCGCCTTTCCTGGAACTCACTTGGTAGCCCAGGCTGGCCTCGAACTCACAGAGATCCGCCTGGCTCTGCCTCCCAAGTGCTGGGGTTAAAGGCGTGTGCCACCACCGCCTGGCTAAGCCATATCTTTTAATCTATGTTCTTTTACATGGCTCAGTTACCTTTACTCTGTACTGCCCATCCTGCTTCCTCTATGTCTGGCTGGCAACTCCCTCTTTCTTCTTCCCAGAGCACTCTGTCCCCAGAAGTCCCACCTAAACTCTTCCTGCCTAGGTAATGGCCAGTCAGCTCTTTATTAAACCAATCACAGTGACACATCTTCACACAATATAAAGGAATATTCCACAATACCTTTCTAAGGGTATAAAAATTCCTAAAAACAGGAACTGGATTAACAAAGCCTATTGTCTTATGCTAAGTATGAATTTGCTCAAACTGGCCATGCTGGGTTGGGGGAGAGCAGGGTAGCAGAGAGGTGATCTGTGTAGCATTCATGTTCTCCTTTCACAGGATCTCCCTCAGCCCATCTCTCTGAACAAATGATCCTCTTCTTACCTCAGGGTCTTGAATGCCTAGATTATAAGCACACATCACCACACCCGGTTTTCTTTACTTTGTATGTAGTGAGACCATAGGACCAGTTTTTGTTGAATAGAATATAAGCATAAATTTTTTTTATTAAGAATTTTTTTCATTCATTTTACACATCAATCAAAGATAGTAGTCTTGAATGCATTGGCATAGGAGTTCACTTCCTAAGTATAACACCAGTAGCACAGACACTGAGTGAAACAATCAATCAATGGGACCTCTTGAAACTGAGAAGCTTTTGTAGAGCAAAGGATACGGTCAACAAGGCAAAGCGACTGCCTACAGAATGGGAAAAGGTCTTCACCAACCCCACATCTGACAGAGGACTGATATCCAGAATATATAAAGAACTCAAGAAATTAGACATCAAAATGCCTAACAGTCCAATTAAGAAATGGGCTTTAGAACTAAACAGAGAATTCTCAACAGAGGAAACTCAAATGGCTGAAAGACATTTAAGGAATTGCTCAACATCCCTAATCATCAGGGAAATGCAAATCAAAACAACTCTGAGATACCACCTTACACCTGTCAGAATGGCTAAGATAAAAAACACTGAAGACAGCTTATGCTGGAGAGGATGTGGAGCTAGGGGAACTCTCCTCCACTGCTGGTGGGAATGCAAGCCTATACAACCACTTTGGAAATCAATATGATGCTTTCTTAGAAAATTGGGAATCAATCTCCCCCAAGATCCAGCTATACCACTCTTGGGCATATACCCAAGAAATGCTCAGTCATACCACAAGGGCACTTGCTCAGCTATGTTCATATCAGCATTGTTTGTAATAGCCAGAACCTGGAAACAACCTAGATGCCCTTCAACTGAAGAATGGATAAATAAAATATGGTACATATACACAATGGAATACTACTCAGCAGAGAAAAACAATGACATCATGAGGTTTGCAGGCAAATGGATGGATCTAGAAAAAATCACCCTGAGTGAGGTAACCCAGACTCAGAAAGACAAATATGGTATGTACTCACTCATTGGAGGATACTAGATGTGGAACAAAGATGACTAGACTGCTACAACTCCAGGGAGGCTACCTAGAAAACAGGACCCCAAGGAAGACACAGGGATCGCTTAATGACAGAGAAATGGATAAGATCTACATGAACAGCCTGAATGTGAGTGGGGGTAATGAAGGGCAAGGGTCGAGGGAAAGTGAGCCTGTGGGAGTGGAAGATCCCAGCTGGATCAAGAACAGAGAGGGAGAACAAGGAATAGGAGACCATGGTAAATGAAGACCACATGAGAATAGGAAGAAACAAAGAACTAAAGAGGCCCACAGAAATCCACAAAGATACCCCCACAATAGACTGCTGGCAATGGTCGAGAGACAGCCCGAACTTACCTACTCTGGTGATGGGATGGCCAAACACCCTAATTGTCGTGCTAGAAACCCCATCCAAGGACTGAGGGATCTGGATGCAGAGATCCATGGCTAGGCCCCAGATGGAGCTCTGGGAGTCTAATTAGCAAGAAAGAGGAGGGTTTATATGAGCGAGAATTGTTGAGACCCTCGAAAAACCAAAAAAAAAAAAAAAAAAAAAAAAAAAAAAAAAAAACAAAAAAAAAAAAAAAGAATTGTTGAGACCAAGATTGAAAAAAGCACAGGAACAAATAGCTAAACAAATGGAAACACATGAACTATACATGAACTATGAACCAATAGCTGAGGAGCCCCCAACTGGATTAGGCCCTCTGGATAAGTGAGACAGTTGATTAGCTTGATCTGTTTGGGAGGCATCCAGGCAGTGGAACCAGGTCCTGTCCTCAGTGCATGAGTTGGCTGTTTGGAACCTGGGACTTATGCAGGGACACTATGGAGGTCTGGAGGTTTGTATAGACGGACAGGAAGTGACAGAGCTGGGCAGGAAGAGGAAGTGATGTAGCTGGACAGAGAGAGCAAATCAGATGGCAGAACAGCAAGGCATATAGGCATGGGTAGACAGGAAGTAACTCGCTTTGGAAGCTGCTGAATTGGTGAGGTAAGGTTAGCTGTGGCTTTCCCTATTTCCCTGATCTCTCTCAGGCTTTCACCCCTAAAAAAAAAAAGAAAAGAAAAGAAAAAGAAAAAGACAATTTTTTCATTCATTTTACACATCAATCAAAGATCCTCCTCTTCCCTCATCCCACTCCCCGCAACCCACCCCCTCCCCTCCACAAGAAGGCAAGGCCTCCCATGGGGAGATACATACAGTAGAGGCAAGTTCAAGTATTTCCCCCTGCCTCAAGGCTGCTCGAGATGTCCCAGCATAGGTAGTGGGCTCCAAAAAGCCCCCTCATATACCAGGGATGGATTCTGATTCTACCGCCAGGGGGCCCCACCAAGAAAATCAAGCTACACAATTGTCTTTCCATGCAGAGAGCCTAGTCCAGTCCCATGCAAGCTCTACAGCCGTTGATCCAACTTTCATGAGTTCCTATTAGTTTGGTCTGGTCATCTCTGCAGGTTTTCCCATCATGATCCTGATGCACTTGTTCATAGAACCCTTTTCTCTCTCTTTGACTGGACTCCTGGAGCTCTGCCTGGTTTCTGGCTGTGGATCTCTGCATCTGCTTCCATCAGTCATTGGAGAAAAGCTCTATTTCCCCTTCCCACGGCAATCCATGCATCCCTCTTTGGGTCTTCCTAGTCAGCTGGTTTCTCTGGAGTTGTGGGTTGTTGTCTGGTTATCCTTTGTTTTACTTCTAGTATCCACTTATGAGTGGGTACATACCATGTTTGTCCTTCTGAGTCTGGGTTACCTCACTCAGGCTAGCCTGGTCTACATAGCCAGTCCCTGGCCAGTATGGGCTACATGGTAAGGCAGACATTCTAGGGAGAGGAGACAATACAAAACCCTGAAGTGGGAAGTGCTTTGTCCTTATCAATACCTGCCATGTGGGCAATTATCTACTTCCTTGTTAGCAACCCAGGGATCAGAGCAATCAACTTGTACAGTTACTGTGCAGCCTGCTGCTAAGCAAGGGAGACCAGTGTTATGCTGTGCCCAGTTACTGTGTTTCCTTCTTCCTTTTGTTTCCTAGAATGTCACCTTTGTGACATTTAATAAATAACAACTACTTCATTCACACCTCTACCACCAACTCCAGAGGTCCTAAGCTGCCAATGATTGTTAAATAAGCTTTGTTCTCTGGGCAGCCTGTGTGAACAAGAGCCAGGGCAGGACACTTCTGGCTTCACAACCAGAAAGAGAACCAAAATCATGACAGCCCCTCCCAGATCCAGCCCACACCCTTTCCCCACCCACCTTTATCTGATCTTATCTTCAGCCCAACCTGGCTCTTTCAGGCAGTAATCCTTCCTCATGATTTCTTATGCTCTTCTTTATTTTATTTCAACACTTTAATTATTCATTATTATGGTAAAAATGTGTGTGTGTGTGTGTGTGTGTGTGTGTGTGTGTGTGTGTATCATGAAGTTTACTATTTAAAACATTTTAGGTGTGTAATTCAGTGCCATTGATTACATTTACAATCTTCTGCGGCCATCACCATTATCTATTTCCAGAACATTTTCATTGTCCCAAACAAAAATGTTTCAGAAATGAAATAATAACTGTCTTTATTTCCCTCCCCCCACAGTACCTGGTAACCTCTATTCTATTTTCTCTCCCTATGAATTTGTCTAGGCTAGTACCTAGTAGCAGTGGAATTAGGCTTGTTTCATTTATATTTATATTTCATTCATATTGTGATACTCATCAAGATTCTCTTCTTTTCAGTGGCTGAATAATATTCCCTCATATGGTCATACTATGTGTTGTTTACCACATGCTTTTTGGAGCTCTAGGATTACAGTGTTATGTTTACTCATTCCTACTGGCTGGAACCCCTTGATGACAATTATAAAAAAAAAAAAGTATTTTAAGAATGTCATACCTCACACCCCTGGCCTGAAATGAATGAGATACTGTGACCCAGGGAGAGTGGCCTTGATTGGTATAAAGTAAGAACACAGACCTAGAAACACTAGAGTCTTTTCTGGCTACATCTAGGAAAGGCTGTCAGGAACATCTGAACAGTGGGGTTAACTAGAGTCTGTCCATATGTCCTGAAGGCATCCAAGGTGTCTCTAGATCATAAAATTCAAGGAAATGGGGACAGCTGCAAGAGTCTGGATTCTAACAAGAACCCAGATGAACCTGGAGAGGGATTCACCCTCAGATATGCACTAAGCTCCAAGCCTACTGGCATCATAATTTTGTCCTCTGAGCAGAGACTCCAGCCATGCCAAGACATGATGAACCAGGTTATGCCACAACACACTGTTTTTGTTCTTTTGAGTGGGGGGGACCTTGCCACCCGGCTCCCAAATAAATCACACACAGAGAGGCTTATTCTTAATTATAAATGCCTGGCCTTAGCTTGGCTTGTTTCTTGCCAGTTTTTCTTAACTTTAACCCATCTGTCTTTTGCCTCTGGGCTTTTACCTTTCTCTATTTTTTTTATGTCTTTCTTTCTTACTCTGTTGCTGGTTGTAGAGCTGGGTGGCTGGCCCCTGATGACTTCCTCCTCTCATTCCTAGATCTCTTCTTCTATATATTCTCTCTGCCTGCCAGCCCCACTTATCCTTTCTCCTGCCTTGCTATTGGCCATTCAATTCTTTATTAGACCTTCAGGTGTTTTAGACAGGAAGAGTAACACAGCTTCACAGAGTTAAACAAATGCAAACAAAAGTAACACACCTTAAAATAATATCCCCAACAACACACCCACTCTGGAGCAGGGAGCTAATGCATTGATGTTTGCTTAAGCCACTGAATTTAGAGTCAGTACTTGGAGTTCTGATGAGATGTCCTATTTAGCATGTAAAGGACATTTATTTACTGTTATATCCATACATCCTGTGACTTGATACTCAGAAGGCTGAGGCAAGAAAATCATGGGTTTGAGGTCTGTGTGGGCTACAAAGTGAGTCAAAACCAGCCTGAACAATTTAGCAAGTCCTGGGGATGTGGCTAAGTGGTAGAGCACTTGTCTGATGGACATGAGGCCCTGGACTCAATTCCCAGTATCTCACAGGTGGGAAAAAAAAATCCTAAGCGTGGCTTTGTGTTAATTAAGAACAGGTAAGATTTAAGCCTTGAACAGTTACCTTTGATGCCTTCTGTGTTCAGCTGATGGAGAATGGCTGTTGAAAGTCTCCAAGAGTACTGAGCAAGGGGAATTAGAACATTAATGTGTTTGGAGTTTGAAAGAATTTTGCAGAAGTAATTGTGTGTTAGTCGTTGAAATTAAAATGGCTTGCTGTGCTCTAAGAACAGTGACTTGACCGCTCATCTGAATTTTGGATAATTTTAGGAGAAAGCCAGGCTTCTGAGACTTGATGTGGTACCACACGGCTGTGGTGGTTAATATTGTTTGCCCAGTTGATAGGATCTGGAATCATCTAGGAGACAAAACTCTGGCTTGTCTGTGAAGGAGTTACTAGATTGGGTTAAACTGAGTGGGAACACACACCCTAAGTATGGCTGTCACTATTCCACGGGCTGGAGTCTGGGACTGAATAAAAAGGAGACCAGGATGAGCACCAACATTCATCTCTTTCTGCTTCCTGCCTGCAGGTGTCATGTGACCGGCTGCCTCCTGCTCCAGCTGACTTCCCCACCGTGACGGACTGTACTCACACCATAAGCCAGAATAAAGCCTTTCTTCTTAAAGTCGCTCTTGTTACAGCAGTGAAAAAAGAAACTCAGAGAACAGCTCAGCATGTACACAGTGGTATAATCACCACCTTGACAGAAAGTGTCCTCCTCAGCTACTCACTGCCGTCTTTGGTTAGAAATCCAGATTAGGTGTGGACATTAGTCCTTTTGCAATGCAGCTATATTACTAGCCTGAATAATAATATAAGGTCATTAGCTTTGAATATTAATATCAGATTGTTTCCTATTGCACAGGAGCAACGAAAACCTGCTTATGGAGGCAGAGGGCATTAAAGCAAAAGCAGGTCAGAGACCTTTGTTGTTTTTAGACACTCCCTGTGGCTGCAGATGCTACTGGTGGGAAGCTGTGTTTCAGTAACACACGTGACAAAGGTGCTCAGTCAGTATATCGAGTCACTTTGCCTAGTAGGAAGCTAGGGTGAGAAAGGCCAAGTTACTTGTTTAAGGTCACACCATAGTGCTAGAACCACCAAGCATGATTCAAGCCACACTGAGCATCCGAGAGGGTGGTTCCTGGAAGAGGCTGTGTTGGCTCCCCACCCTCTCCTCCACAGGAAGAGCTTGGAGGAGGGGAAGCAGTGCCTCTGGGGCTGCTGATGTCATCAGTAAGCTTATCTGTAGTTTGCACCGGGGCCCTGGCTCAGGCTCAGGCTCTGGCTTCAGGAGGGCTAAGTTTTAGAACACTCCAACCTGTCAAACCAACCCTGGGGCTAGAGATAAAAACAGCTGTTTTCCTGTGCTTGTGTGAGGAGTCTGATGTTGCTGGAGAGCTTCTCTCCAGGTTCCCCAAACCCCCGCAGTCCCACAATCCACTTATAAAATAATCACTCAGACGCTTATATCACTTATAAACTGTATGGCCGTGGCAGGCTTCTTGCTAACTGTTCTTTTATCTTAAATTAACCCATTTTTTATAAATCTATACCTTGCCACGTGGCTGGTGGCTTACCAGAGTCTTTACATGCTGCTTATCCTGGCAGTGGCTGCAGTGTCTCCCTCCTTCTTCCTGTTTCCCCAATTCTCCTCTCTCCTTGTCCCGCCTATACTTCCTGTCTGGTCACTGGCCATCAGTGTTTTATTTATATAGAGTGATATCCACAGCAGTCTGAGCTCTCTGAGAGACAGATAGTTTCCTCTCCTGTCAAATGGGGTAGCAGCCATGTCTTTCTCACAGGGTTCTATGACAGTTAAGTGAGGTGATCTATGTGGACACAGCAATGCAGATTTCACATGGGATGCAGTGGGCATTTGTACCCCCAGCACTGCCACACCCTAAACCAACATTCTACTTACGGTTGAACTTGGGGTGTGGTGCGGATCTAACACAGCAGTCCTTGAAAAACAATATCCATCCTTAGTAAACACAAAACAGAGTGATAATAACTACAAAAGGAGAAAGCAGAATCAAATTCGTCACCAATCCAACCCAGCACCCCTCAGCCTGGACCCATGTTTAGGAAGTACCCCTTGCCTATGCGTCTTCAAAGTCAGATGCAGCTTCCTGTATGAGAGACACAGGGCCAGGCCTGGGATTCTGACCCTGTAAACACTCTCTGTCTGGTGCTGAGATGGACACAGGAAGCACAGCCTCGGACCTCTCAGAAAGGAGCATCAGTGCCGCTGGGCGGAGTTGAAAGACAGACCTAGGAGAAATGAGATGAAGACTATAAGGAACGCTTGGATCCAGGCCTTTGTGAATAGGCTTAAAAGCTCCCACAGATCACGGTACCAAACTCGGCTGACAGTATTTTTGAAGCCCCCCAACAACCGCCCAGACAGAATTGACACTTGATAGTATATAATCTGCCTAATAAAATTGATTGAAATTGTGACATTTTCAAAGTTATTTCTAGTACCTCAAATTAAGCTTTAAAAGGAGACTTCCCTTTGATTCAGCTAAATCACAATAATTGGTTTTAAACTGAATGGAAACACACTGATTATCAATTAAGCCAATGGATTGATAAACGTGCGCGGCTTGCCTATTTGTTTCTAAGCTTTGCCTTTCTCCCGGATACTCCATACTTACTTCTACCAATCTAGTGATTAGAAAAACAAAGTTCTGGTAAGTGATGAAAATGTTATACAAACAAGCGCCGTGGAGCTAAGTCTGTGTCGTGCCAAGCATGGAGACTTTGCTCATTTCCATGTGCTTGTCAGCACGTGAGTGCAGCAATTTTCATTATGAGCTTTTACTAGCAATAAATACAGGCCTGGATTAAGAGGAAGCGCCACTTATTTCCTCTTCCCGGGGACCCCATTTGGCTGCATCTTCTGTCCACGACTCCCACATTCTGTTGCTGTGGTGAAAGCCAGCGACCTACAGAGTAATTAGTTTGGGTTTTGTCTACACAGCACCCACATAAGCAATTGGAAAGTGAAAAATTCAGCCAAATCATTGGGCTTTGTGTGTGGCGGTTCCCGCATGACTTTAAATAGCCAGTTAGTGCTTTTCTGTTCAGTGAAAAGAAAAAAGGCATTTTCGCTAATTGGTTCTTTCATCAGCATGTGGACCACATTGTCAATAATTGGCCTAGGAGGGGTGAGCATGTTAAAGCGTTGTTTTGTGATGGGATGGGGTGAGTGGAGGAAGGGCAGTATGAAGGTGAGACCACTGTGACTTAAGATCCACTACGTGTCAGCAGTACTGTCCTCGCATTCATACATGCTCATCTGTTTTACACACAGCACCGATTCTGGAGGGTACAGGCTCATCACTTCAGTGGGCATCGTGGTACCCTGAGAGGCTGGGCAACACAACATTGCCTGGGCTCACCCCAGTAGAGGGTGGGCTCAATGACTGTGTTTCTATAGATTGCTAGGTCCTGCTGGTGAACCTGCTCTCAGGGCTGTGCTCTGAGAACCAGTGGCCCTGAGAAATTACTTTAAAGAAAAAGAATTAAGGAGCAGAGGCTAACATCAAGGTCACTTGTGTCCTGGGTGAGGAGTGGAGCTGAAGTCAAAACTCATCTCTCTAATTCCATAGCCCATTGCTTCTACCCCAGAGGGAGCCATGGGTTAAAAGGGACCTCAGTACATGGACACTGAGAATGTCACATGGATCTCTGGGGATCTGTGAGTCCATTCTTTTCCCTCTCTGTTTCTTCCCCACCAAAATGTAAAGAGTTTTTGTTTCACAGGAATCCATCCTTATCTCTTTTTTCGGAATGCTGCTATTTTGGTATTCAAACAGATGTTTGTTTTTTTTCTAGTACAGTTGTCCCCTTGCTGTCCTTAGGGGAATTGGTTCCAGGCCTCTGTGGATATCAAAACTGCAGATGAAGTCACATTGGCAAATGGTTTCTACACAATTTCTTGTATAATTTAATTAATTGCTAGATGATACATAACTCCCAATACAATATAAATATTACAGAGACAGCAATACTGCTTTGTTTAAAGAGTAATGACAAGAAAAAATATCTGTGCATTTCAGTACAGATCAATTCTTTCTTTATAATATTTTTACATGTGTTTGTTTCATCTTCAGGTGTGGAAGCCTAGAGTATTGGAGGCCAGCTGTATTTAATTAGTGGCTCTCCATGATGAGAGCATATTCAGTGTACCCATTCCTGCATGATGTGCAGAAACAGAGGCATCATAGAAAAAATAAGCTAAGTTTTTGTTGTTAAATCTCCAAGGCCAAATGTAAGATGTAAAATAATAACGTAAAACTGGTTTGAAGGCTGGGGTGATAGTTCAGTCAGCAAACTATAAGCATGAGGATCTGTGTCTGATCCCAGAACTTGTGGATAAGAAGATGAACACGGTCCGGTGCACACTTGTAACCAAGTGCCAGTGACGTGGAGATGGGCAGATCACCAGGGCTCACCGGTCAGCCAACCTAATCTACGTGGCCAGCTCCAGGCCAATAAAAGCTCAGGTCTTGAAATCCAAAGAGGATGAGGTAGATGAAAGACCACAGGTGGATGACCTCCATAGGCACATGTACAAATGTCTACACGTGCACACACACACACACACACACACACACACACACACACGTTTAAGCATCTACATGACAAGTAACGTGCTTAGCTTCTGCCCCTTACTACATGAAGACAGCTTAGTTTGTCAGATGGTAGAGGGGCGATAGAGTGAACGTCCTCTGGGGGAAAGAGCAGGATTTGGAAAGGATCGCCTGAGCTGAGTGGAGATTGCTGTTTCCTTAACTTCATTTTTTACTTTTTTTAAGAGGGCTGAAATGTTTTCCTTTTATTTCACATCTGGGAAATTATTATGATTATGATTTTTTTAACAATGAAGTATAAAAGTTTATATACAAAATAATATATAATTGGATATTCACATTTTTCTTCAAATTAACAGTTTGTTTCTTAATTACAACAGTTTTGTTTTTTCTTGTCAGAATGGCTAAGATAAAAAAAACACTGATGACAGCTTAAGTTGGAGAGGATGTGTAACAAGAGGAACACTCCTCCACTGTTGGTAGGAATGCAAACTTGTACATCCACTTTGGAAATCAGTATGGTGGTTTCTCAGAAAAGTGACAATCAATCTACCTCAAGACCCAATGATACCACTCTTGAGCATATACCCAAGGGATGCTCAAGCACACCCCAAGGACACATGCTCAACTATGTTCATAGCAGCACTATTCATAATAGCCAGAACCTGGAAGCAACCTAGATGCCCCTCAACAGAAGAATGGATAAAGAAAATGTGGTACATATACACAATGGAGTTTCCTTAACTTTAAATTAACCCCCATCTATCTTTTGCCTCTGGGCTGTTTCTGTTCTCTCACTTCTGTAACTCTTATGCCTACTTGCTATGTAGCTGGGTAGCTGGTTCCTGGAGCCCTCCTCCTTCTCTGCCTACATCTTTTTAACTCTTCTTCATCTCTTTTCTTCAACTCCTCCCCGATTTCCCCCATCTATTTATTCTCTCTGCCTGCCAGCCCCACCTTTCCTTTCTCCTGACTTGCTATTGGCCATTCAGGTCTTTATTAGACTATCAGGTGTTTTAGACAGGCACAGTAACACAGCTTCACAGAGTTAAACAAAATCAACATAAACAAAAGTAACACACCTTAATATTCTACAACAGGAGTCAATACACAGTGACCATTCATCTGCTATTCCTGCAAACCCCAAGAAGTGAGCACCAACAAGCCAAAGGGAGAGTCTTAGTGACCCAGACCACATCTCCAAAGAGACAGGTATGATGAGCCTTCTTCTATGACCTTCTTGATCATTAGCAGAAAGAATGATCCCCCCATTGTCCTCCTGTGTGGAGTGGGGTCTTCTTGGCCTTCCATCTGACTTAGTCCATTGGACCACTCTGAGATCACACCTTTCAAAGCCCCAGGGCATGCATATGGCATAGAGTAAGTTTTGGGGTGCCTGAGATAGGAAAGTTTCTGGGCTGGGAACTCCTTGCTTCTTCCTGCCTGAAGCTGTTCAGAGGAAGGAAGAATTGGGATTGAATATGCTGGCTCCTGCTCTCCTTGGCAGAAACCTAAGCAGGGTAACCCATGTAGTAGGGTAGTCTAACTGAGATTCAACTATCTGAGCTCTCTCACAATACCCAACAGAGATACCATCATCCTCAAAACAGCAGAAAGCAATTCTAAGAAAATGACGCCCCTTCTCCCTAAGGTTTCATATTTCTCAGGGTTATAGATGATGGTTATAGGGTTGGGGGTGGAAGAAAATATTAAACTCAGTATTCTCCTTTTAAAAAAAGTGAAAAAAAGAAATGGAATGGATAGGTATAAGATATTATGGTAGATTATTATATATACTAGTAAAATTTAGTAAAATAGCAGCCTTAAATAATTTGTATATTTAAGATAATTTGTATATTGATACAAATACAGAACTATATTTGTTATAATGTACATATATTTCTACTCTTATTTGAAATATTTGTATATTGTAAATTTATATCTGTCATACTGTATGTATGTTCTACTTCTGTTTAGGATATTCTGTATATTGATATATATTTAAGATTATTGTCATATTACATATTGCACTATACATTCCTACCTCTGTTATAAATATCTTGTGTATTGTCACAATTTTGAAGTCATCGTCCTTTACCATACATTTGCTTATCGACTGTTTACCTTGTTTACATGAAGCCTTAGACGTTAGGTTATTTCGGTAGATAAAACTTAAAGATTTATAGTCACCTATGCTTGTCATCTCTATAGTTACATTAGTTAGGTTATCTAGATTTACAGATACATAGGTCGGATGGACAGGTAATCTTCAAACACTTCATAGACGTAGAGAACATGGCATTTAAATAACTTAAAATTCTGATGACATGAGACACAATTGCTCCTAGCAGCACCAATTTGATCCCGAGAAAATGTTGGGCTTCTAAGACATTTCCAGTTGGAAGTTTGTCTTCTTGGCACAAAATGGCCTATTGGGCAAAGAACTGCCCTTGCCTCGACTGCTGACAGTATGAGTACTGTCCTTCTGAACAAGCAGGACACAAGGAAAAGTGACTTCTGAACTCTGCCAAGACAGGGTAAGATGGTCTTTCAGAATTCCTGCTTCTGAAAATGGTCTGTCAGATACTCTAAGCCTATAGCCAATTTGAATGCACCAACAATGCTGAGAAACATTAGGTGACTGTCCAGGCTGCCAGCTGTCTTGGTCTACTCTTGCAAGATTCCCGAAAGTTGCTTGCATCCGTCTTCCATTTCTCAGGTACCATTATATTCCTTGTCAGGTCTTTAATGGGATTGAAGACTAGCAGTTATAGTTACAACTTAGTGTGTGTATATATATATATATATATACTTGAACTTTCAACCAGCTGGCTTCTGAAGACTCTTAACTATTTATTTCACATCACATCATCAGTATTTTCTTTCTTCTAAGTACTTTGGGTTTGATTCGTTTCCTGTTTGTCCTTCCCCCTGTTTCCTGGGGAAAGTACTTAGTTGACTTCAGATCCTTCTCTAGTAAGTATGTGGAACCAGAAGATTGCCCCAAACATCACTTCAACAGCACCCCATACATGACATTTTGTATTTTCATTATCATCCATATTTCAGAAACATTTTCTAATACTCATTTTTTTCCCCAAAAGGATCTTACTATGTTGTTCTGGCTGGCCTAAAACTCACTATGTAGAGCAGGCTGGCTTTGAACTCACCGACATCTTTCTCCCTCTGTCTCCTGAATGTTTGAATTAAAAGTTTGCACCATGCCTGGCTTCTAAGGTTCATGGGTTGTTTCCAAGGGAGGCAATTTCCAGATCCTTGGGGGTTATTAATGTTGTGCTTTGCTGCTGTTGATTTCTAATTTAATTGCATTTAATTCAATTGGAGAACTCTGGTTTAACTGGAAAATATACTGTATAAAATTTCAATATTTTCAGTGTTGCCTATGGTCTATCATGGTGAACATTCCCTAGGTATTGGGAAAAGGAGAGCTCCAGAAATATCAGTGAGGTCTCTATTTCTTTTTCTTCTTACTCTATTAGTTATTATGAACTGTGTGAAGTCATCTATGGTGGCGGATTTGTACGCCACTGTCAGGTTTTTTCCTTATATACAAACATATATATGTATATATGTAGTGGGTAGCCATTCCAACTTGGTTCTGGAAGTTCCAACCCCCATTGAGACTCTGGCAACTGTCACGCCTACGAGGCGGGGCGAGGGGAGGCGCCTGGGGACCCGAGAGCTGGATGGGCCAGCGCTCGCTCTGGGCGCTCTCTCGTGCCGGGACGCTGACTAGTGCAGATTGACTGTGTAGAGCTCCGGAGAACACCGTTGGACTGCATTACACCTTCCCCAGACCCTGCGACCTACCCATTACTTAATTTGTGAGTTTCGCCATTAAATAAATATCCTTTTAACTACGTGGAGTGGCCAAAATAATTTCTCCAATATCTGGCACCCAACGTGGGCAAACTCCAAAGGCCTGGCGGCTCCGCCGTCTCCTCCCTAGCTGGCGGGTACCTATACCCGCCTGCAAAGTTCCATATAACCAGGGAACACCTACACGGTTCCATTCCCGAAAAAGGGAGCAGCTAGTCCTATCTCAATTCCCTAGCTTAGCCCCAGACCAGCGAAAGAGGCAGGAGAGTGCTAGCTCCGATTTCCGCCATCTCCGCCATCTCTCCAGCCCCCTTTTTTTTTTTTTTTTTTTTTTTTTTTTTTTTTTTTTTTTTTTTTTTTTGATGTAGTGGGTAGCCATTCCAACTTGGTTCTGGAAGTTCCAACCCCCATTGAGACTCTGGCAACTGTCACGCCTACGAGGCGGGGCGAGGGGAGGCGCCTGGGGACCCGAGAGCTGGATGGGCCAGCGCTCGCTCTGGGCGCTCTCTCGTGCCGGGACGCTGACTAGTGCAGATTGACTGTGTAGAGCTCCGGAGAACACCGTTGGACTGCATTACACCTTCCCCAGACCCTGCGACCTACCCATTACTTAATTTGTGAGTTTCGCCATTAAATAAATATCCTTTTAACTACGTGGAGTGGCCAAAATAATTTCTCCAATATCTGGCGCCCAACGTGGGGCAAACTCCAAAGGCCTGGGCGGCTCCCGCCGTCTCCTCCCTAGCTGGCGGGTACCTATACCCGCCTGCAAAGTTCCATATAACCAGGGAACACCTACACGGTTCCATTCCCGAAAAAGGGAGCAGCTAGTCCTATCTCAATTCCCTAGCTTAGCCCCAGACCAGCGAAAGAGGCAGGAGAGTGCTAGCTCCGATTTCCGCCATCTCCGCCATCTCTCCAGCCCCTTTTTTTTTTTTTTTTTTTTTTTTTTTTTTTTTTTTTTTTTTTTTGATGTAGTGGGTAGCCATTCCAACTTGGTTCTGGAAGTTCCAACCCCCATTGAGACTCTGGCAACTGTCACGCCTACGAGGCGGGGCGAGGGGAGGCGCCTGGGGACCCGAGAGCTGGATGGGCCAGCGCTCGCTCTGGGCGCTCTCTCGTGCCAGGACGCTGACCAGTGCAGATTGACTGTGTAGAGCTCCGGAGAACACCGTTGGACTGCATTACACCTTCCCCAGACCCTGCGACCTACCCATTACTTAATTTGTGAGTTTCGCCATTAAATAAATATCCTTTTAACTACGTGGAGTGGCCAAAATAATTTCTCCAATATATATATTTGTTTGTATATGTGTGTGTACATTCTTATAAATGCTGGTGTGTGTGCATGTAAATGTGTGTGTGTACATGCACATACATATATTTTCCAGCGAGTGTTGGGGACAACCTCAGGTGTTGTACACCTTTGTTTTGAGACAGGGTTTCTTGCTGGCCCTGAAATTTTCCAAGTAGGCTGGTCTGGCTAGTCAGAGAGACTTAGAGAGACTCTTGTCTCCCTCCCCAGTAAAAACCAACATGGCTGATCTCTCCTTCTCTGTCTGTCTGCCTGTCTGTCTGCCTGCCTGTCTGTCTGTCTGTCTCTCTCTCTCTTTTCTGTGGGTTCTGGCAATTTAACTCAGGTGCTTGTGCTTGCAAGAGAGACCGCTCCCTCGGTAGAGGGCCTGCCTTGTATTATTATATATATTTTTTCTTTTACTGATATATCTTCTTGATACTATGTACAAAAATAATGTAATGACATACAGAATGTATTTTTTGCCTCTAGTGCAATTCCTTTAGGTTTGATAATTAGACAGTTATTTTGCTTTCTTATGGTTATTCTTTAAATGCTAAGTCTTTTCTATTCTGTAGCTGTTTCTCAGAATTTAGGGTGTTCTCTTAGAGAAAATATGTAAGTTTTCCCCTTTTGCTTTTAAAATTCAGTCTGCTTGTCTCTATTTGCTTGTTTGTTTATTTTTTAAGGATTGAGTCTCAGAACTCAACAGGCTTTCACCACTGAGCCCCTCCCCCAATTTTGTCCTCTACCTTTGAAAGAATATTTCTTTTCCTTACATTTAAAGCCATTGGCAACATGTTTGATCAGTCCTGCCATTCGCTATTTGTTTTCCTATTATCACACTAATTATCTTCCCTCTTTTAAATATTGTTCTTCTTACATTTTATTACTTTATCTCTTGATTGACATTCTATCTATAGCTTTTGGATTTTTTTTAGTAATTTCTCTAGGGATTATGACATAGCTCTTTAATTAATTACAGTCTACTTAAAATAGATATTGAAATATTTCTGGAAAACACAGAAATTTTGAAACACCGCATTTCTTTTAATCCCTCTGTTTTTTGTCATAGTCATGTGTGCTATGCATACATGAATTAGTTTTAATTGTCAACTTGACATAGTCTAGAGTCACCCAAGAAAGAAATCTCAATTGAGGCTTTGCCCACATCAGATTGGCAGGGGGGGGGGTGTTGATTGTTAGTTGATGCAGGAGCACCTAGCCCACTGTGGGCAGCACTTTTCCTAGGCAGATGGTCCTATGCTCTATAAGAAAGCCAGCTGAGCACAAGCCTGTGAGGGAGCCAGCAAGCTGCATTCCCCCGTGATTTCTGCCTCAAGTTTCTGCTTGAGTTCCTTCTTGACTTCTTGCATTGATGGACTGTAACCTGTAAGCTGAAACAAACACATGACTGTTCTAAGTTGCTTTTCGGTCATGGTGGTTGTCATAGCAACACATTAAAACCAGAACAGAAATAGATATAATATTATACTTTGTGCTTAAAATAGTTCCAGATCTTTAAAAAAATTAGGAAAAATTTGTTATGGCTAAATTGTGATTCCCCCATTCATGTGCTGAAATTTTAATCTTGATACCTTAGAATATATATATATCAAAGCAAATCTTTAAATGAGGCCATTAAGTTAAGGTGAGGTTGTTTGGGTGGTTCCTAATCCAACACGAATGACCCTTTTGCAAGGGAAGGAGACCAGTACACACAGAAAGCAAACCACATGTAGACACACGGAGGAGAATAGTCTTTTTCAATCACCACAAACAAATCTATTACACCTTCACCCTGAACGTTAGGCTCAGAACCGTAAGAAACTTCAGTTTCTATCATTAAAGCCACCCAGCCTGTGGTAGTTTGTTATGGCGGTCCTCACTGACCGATGCAGCCTGGCGTTTGCCCACCTCTCTGCCCTCTCCAGTTTTGCTCTTTTTCCTGATGGAGCTGGCACTTGTCGCACAGGTTACACATACTAACCACACCTCCCACTTGTCCTCGTCACTTTGATAAACCCTAGTGACTTCCTCTGTCATTTCTGCTCACCATGAAGAATTACTTTAGCTTTTCTTCCAGTGCAGATGCATTTATGTTAAACTTACTTTTTGTTTATCTAACAGAGTCTTTATTTTCTCTTCACTGTGGGAGTATGTTGTTGCTGGCTGTTGAACTCCACTCCCACCTGTGAGACAGGGTTTCTCTGGGTAACAGCTCTGGCTGTCCTAGAAGTCACTTTGTGGACCAGGCTGGCCTCAAACTCACAGAGATCCACCTGCCTTCCCGAATGTTGGGATTAAAGGCATGCACCACCACACCTGTCAGCTATATTCATGTTAATCATCACGACAATGGTGTAGGATGTCTATTTTTTTTGGATATCATAATTTCTAAAGATTGTATTTTTCATTTTTGTATTAAAGTCTATCAGGCATTCACATACAGCTTTGAGTGGCTGAATGATTGCCATGGATTAGGCAGGAAGGCAGGTAATAACATTTGAGTTTAAGTGCTTCTAAAATAGGAAATTAAAACAATCAACAGTCCTACCCAGCTGCAAACTCTGAACTGCAACAAGGTACCCACAAGGGTGCAATAGTGAAGCTTACATCTTAGTGGTAACCAACAGCCATCCAGCCAGACTTACCACCAGCTCAAGAGGAGGGCTTTCATGCCTGGAACTATAAACCTTGTCAACCACTACAGTTGGAAAGCCACAGAACTGAGAGAAGAACCCACTCCTGCCATTTTCCTAAACTAGCAAAATTCCTAACTACATTCTAAATACCTATATTAAAAGATATTTATTTTGTTTCATGTGTCAGGATGTTTTGCCTGTATGTATGTCCCTGCACTTTGTACATGCCCAAGAGCAAATATATGGGTGCTGGGAATTGAACCCAGGTCCTCCAAAAGAGCATCCAGTGCTCTTAACCACTGGGTTATCTCTCTAGCTCCTAAATACCTATCTTACACTCACAGATAAATGTAGTTCTCAGTCCTTATCAAAGAAGCTTCTCTCTCTTTTTTTTTTTTTTTTGCAGAGACCATTACAGAAATCTACAACTGGTCAAAATGCAGAGAACAACTGGCTGTGGGGTGCCTATTCCAAGTCGGTACAACACAACCCCTACACCTAAGGCTCAGGGAACACTGTGGAAGACAAGGTGGTATGACTGCAAAATTCAGGGGACCAGGACATCTGCTGCAAGACAGTATCTTCTATATATATGACAGGGATCTGCACCCATGAAGTCTCTTTGATTGCCTAAATAAGACCTGCACATGGCAATCCCAGCTGCCATACCCATGTGGATGCAAGAAATCTCACAGGGCCTCACCCCTAGGTGAAAAATTGTAGGCCATTGATAGCGCTAAGAGAGAGAGAATCTATCTCCGTGGAGGAGTACCCAGACAGTTATTCAATCCCAAGCGGTCAGCCCTAAACACATAAACACATGAGCAACACTGAATGGACTCAGTGTTTACAAACCCAATGTATACATAGATGTAACTAATTTTTTTTTTTAAAAAGGAGGCATGCATTTAGGGAGTGAAAGGAGTTGATGTAATGATGTAAAGACAGTAGTCATCCTTATTTGCTTTCTGTTGCTGTAATAAAGAATCTTAGTATAAAATGGAGCACATGGAGTAAGCATTTTTCCCATAGTTTCAAAAGCACCTGAAGTAGACAGTACCTAGATGTTTTGACCAGAGAGTTGAAATAGTTCTGTACAATACTAGTTTTAAATTCTTCAAGTGAGAAAAATAACCAAAAGCTCTGAAGAAATAGCAACGTTGGAATCCTGCAGCGGGAGCTCATTGGAGATTGGCATATGGGAAATAATATTCAAACGATGCAGACTTTTCCCCTTTTATTTTAATTTTTTAAAAATTCCATACATGAGTACTGGACTGATTAATTTTTGTCAAGTTTATACAGGCTTGAATCATGTGAAAAGAGAGGGAGCCACTGTTGTTAAGAAAATGCTTCCATAAGACTGGTGTATAGACAAGACTATGGAGCATTTGCTTGATTAATGATTGATATGAAAGGGCCTGGCCCATTATGAGCTGTACCACCCCTGGGCAGATGGTCCTGGGTTGTATAAAGAAGCAATTTGAGCTCTGTTTCAGTTCTTGCTTCAGGGTTCCTGCCTTGAGTTCATTCCTGTCCTGGATTTTCTCAGTGATGGACTGTGACATGGAAGTATAAGTCAAATAAACCATTTCCTCCCAAAGTTGCTTTTTGACCATACACTCATTAATTGTAGTGGATGGTCTGGAGTGATTAAAGAATTGAAACCCCAAGTGGCTTCAAGTTCTCCTGATTTAGAGGCCACCTCTTCTCTTTAAGACTTAAATAATAGTAATTATGGGGCTGGAGACATGGTTCAGTGGCTAAAAGCATTTATCGTTCTTCCAGAAGGTCTGGGTTCAATTTTCATTGCTCACTGGCAGCTCACAACCATGTGTAACTCCAGTTTCAGGGGATCTGATACCCTCTTCTGTGGGCACCAGGCACACACATGTGCAAACACATACATGCAGGCAAACACACATAAAATGAAAATAAAATAAAATTTAAAACATTTAAATAATAATCAGAATCCCCATTCTGTAGGAAATCAAGAAGTGTAGCTGTCTCTCTCGTGTTTATGAGGATTCATGGGAGGGGCACAAGAGCACATTAGACCAGTGTGACATGAATTGCTTAACTGTCTTATTAATAAAAACCTGGAGCCAGATATTGGGGTAAAAGCTGAAAGATCAGAGAGACAGAACAAGCCACAGCCAACCTCATCTGGCCAACTCCTCAGCCGATCCTGTTTCCACGAATCTTCAGACTGAAAGCCTCTGAGTCCTCACCCCTGAGGGTCTCAGCTGAACTGCTGCTTAGTTCCTGTCTCCTCCCGCCTTATATACCATTCTCCACCCAGTCATGTCACTTTCTGGGATTAAAGGCGTCTGTGCTTTCTAAGCAAAGGCATGAAATCTCAAGTGCTGGGATTAAAGGTGTGTGCCACCACTGCCTGACTCTGTTCCCAGTGTTGCCTTGAACTCACAGAGATCCAGACAGATCTCTGCCTCCCAAGTGATAGGATTAAGGGTGTGTACTACCACTGTCTGGCCTCTATGTCTAATCTAGTGGCTGGCTCTGTCCTCTGATCCTCAGGTAAGTTTATTAGGGGTACACAATATATTACCACAGACCAATCCTGACATGTGGAGCCACCAAGATGCTTCAAAACTGGTTCAAACTCTATCCCCGCACCATGTAGTCTGAACATAACTTGACTATTTGAAAGACTAGACTAATTCTCTAGTCTAGCTTTTTCAACTGACATTCTTAGGCTTGTAACTCATTTACAAAAATAAAGTGAAATAGTGGCAAATGAAAGACTTTGCTAACTGAGATCACTACCAAGATAAGGGGCTACTACAGTTGGCAGAGGAGTAACTTTCAAGTGAGATGCACATATTTTAGTGGACACCCCAAGGAGTTCTAGAGCCTCACCCTCACACCTCTGAGGCAGACAGGGACAGGACTTAAAAAATGAATTTGAAGTCATAATCTCCCAACAACAGAGTATCTTTCAGATCTTTCTTCTTCAATTAAATGAATGTTCTAGAAAGAAAGAAATATTGAGGACTACAGTAATCTTGTGATTTAGCCTCTTGTGTCTTCATATGAGATGTTATTTTAAAACCAGCAACACAGAGCACAGTACCCGCGTGGCCAGCACAGACTATGGAAGAGGCAGCATGCCCAAGGTTCGCCATTAGCAGGCGCTCCTCCTTCTCCTCAGCTGTGTCTTGAGTGCAGCAGAGCAGAGCCTCAGGTGGATTCTTGTAGGATATGGCTCTGGGTATCACTCCTGACACTCTGTTGGCTCTTCCTAGAAGCTCCTCTGGTGAGTTTAGAGGCTACCTGTATCCCACAGTCAATTCCTTTGTTTAAACAGAAAAGAAAGGATGCTCTTGTGTACTGCTCAGAGCCCAGGACATTACTCTTTTCATTCCTCAGGGTGTCAGCTGGATCTGCTATCATCTATAACTCCGACAAACATCATTGGAAATTACATGAGCCAGCTTGTCAAGGCAATAAGCTCAGCACACGTCTTAGTCGTCAGGCTTAATGAGGTGACGGTGTTTATTTTAGAACAAAGTGCATTGCTTATTATATTATTTTTACACTGCCCTGAAATAGGTCATTGTGTTGAAGTTCAGAGAACTAAGGGCTGAAGAGGAAGGCAGCAATGACTATAATAAAAATTGGGTGGAGAATTGGGAGGTATGAATGCATAGCCCTGCACAGCCCTAAGAGGGGCTATTTATATGAGAAAACAACTTTGAGAATCCCAAATATATCCTCTGCCTCCCCAAATTTTCTGTTTATGTTTGAATATCTTTTATCATAAGATACATTGTTTAAAATGGTGTTTATATTGTTTATTACAAACATTTTTCCATGACATTCATCATGGTAGAATTATATCCCAAGATATAGCTGCTTTCTTGCTAGTTGGAAGATAGCAAATCCCAAATGTATAGGCATCAATAGCTTGAATATCAAAGCTGCCTAGGCTTCTAACTTGTGGCTGAATTTGGAAAGCAAATTAAACGTAAGAAATAGCACTTATTTTCATATATCCCAGGCCTCAAATTTTCAATCCTTCTGCCTCAGCTCCTGAGTCCTGGGTTTCCAGATAGGTCCAGGTATGTATTCCCACCATGCCTCATTTTAGTTTTAATTTATAAGGTTAATTAAGGTTAGCTATAAATAATATAAATATTGGTAATAAAAACAGGAAGAAGGCTGAAGAGATGGCCTACCAATTAAGAGTCCTTGCTGCTCTTATAGAGGGCTGGAGTTTGAGTCCTAGAACCCTTATCAGGCGGCTCACAGCCACCTGTAACTCCAGCTCTGATTCTCTGATCTGACACTGGCAGGCACCCACATGAATGAGCACATATGAACTCAGAGATTTACATGCACACACATAAATAAAAATGGAAAACAAATATTCTTAAAGCAAACAAACGAAAACAGAGGGTTGGCAGGATGGATCTCTGAGTAAAGACACATGCGACCAAACTTGATGACCTGAGTTTGTTCCCCCATGGCAGAAGGAGAGAACTAATTTCCACAAGTTGTCCCCTGATTTCCATGTGCACATGCAAAATAAATAAGTACAAGAATAAAAAAAAAAGAGAGAGATAGAACATTTTTTCTGTGTGGGATAAATTGAAGCATGTCTATCTGTAACTTTTTTAAACTAAGTATATGATTAGTAATTATAGTATGAAAAGTACCGAGATAGCCACAGTGAACTCCAATGTATTTAGTTTTAGCACTCATCCTATGCATAGTTTTTTATTTTTAGACACATATAAGTACCCAAGAAAGCAGGCTCATTCATTTTAAAGCATTTTACTTATTTTTTTTTTACATAATTCATAAAGTTAAACTTTTATTCCATTTTTTAACTTACATGTGTGTATGAGACAGGGGTGGGGGTGGGAGGTGGGGGGTACATACATGTGAGTGCAAGCTCTTAAAGAGGCCAGAAGAAGGTGCTGGGTCCCCTGGAGCTGGAGATTCAATGCATTGTGAGCATTGTGGTTGCTGGGAACTGAACACCAGTCCTCTGCAAGAGCAGTATGAGCTTTTAACCGCTGAGCATCTCTCTAGCCCCAATTCCTGAATGTTGTGAATATGTCAAATCTAGTTAGCAAAAAAATTGTTTAACTTATTCTCATATTAATATTTATCAACCATTCAGTAAACATATTTATACATGTCCATTTTTTTTTTTTTTTTTACTATTTAAGAGTCTTTGCTTAGGAGAGATACCAAAAAATTTAATTAGTGAAATTTCTTTATGAAAATTAGAAGTTTTCTAAAGTAAATATTCCAAATTATACTCTGCTTGAAGTGCCAGAGTTTTGCTGAAAAAAATCCCAGTGAAGAAATCAAAACACTGACATTTAAAAAGAAAGAAAGAAAAGGTGTTGGAGAAACAATAGCATGTCAGTAACTCAGTTTGGAATTTGTAATTACTAGTGAATTTGAATATTCCCTATATATTTGTTAATTAATTGAACTTTCTGTTTGATAAATTGTGATGTTTACATCTATTTGTGTGGGTCTTAATAGTTGCTTTATCTCCTGTGAACAGATGTCATAGAAAGGAATTTTCAGAATGTGGCTTTGGATGAGGTTGCACGTAGTTGAGGACACTTTGGATCCCAGAAACTATGCGAACAGTCAGTGATATGTACAAAAGTCAGATCAGCAGCTAGACCAAGGATCTAAGACATGAGGAACAAAAGCCAGCTTGTTGGTATTATTGTGGCCTTATGAAAGTGTTGAACTAGTTGGTAGATTTGGGTACTTGATCTTGATTTTACAGGTTGAAAGAGGATGGAATTCGAAACACCAGTCTTTTAGTCAATCTTCTCCAAGTGATAGATAACACAAGCACAAATTCTTTCTATTGCATGTGCCTCTGCAATATGCTCATGTGCTGTAACACCTGGTCTCCAGCCGGTGGCGCTGTTTTGGGAGGTTGTAGTTGATAAAGATTCGCAACACACGCCCACGGTTGGGCATGGTTGTGCATGTCCAGGGGGACCTAGTCACTTCTGCCTAGTCATTTCCGGGTCAAAATGTCTCACATGACCAGGACCCCGTGGCTTTACGTGGTTGCGTAAAGTGCAGAGCGCAGCACAACCATGTGATCTACGCTCATGAGTGGAATAGCCACACGGGCCTGTGTGCGCAGACAGGGCCCAGCCTTTATAAGCTGGGGCCATGATTCCCAGCTCCATCTTTACTCACGTGTCCTTCCACGGGCCTGTGCACCTCTGTCTCTTTACCTTATCTTAATAAAACGCTTGTTAGTGGATTCTGTAGTGTTTTGTGACATTTCCTCACAAGGTAAGAGCGCCCACAAATAACCAACAGTAGTACCATTGGACATCAGGTTTAGCTGGCAGATGTAAGGTTATCGGAGTTGGTTTAGGGGTTATAGTTCCCCTAATTCTGGTCCCAGCTGTCTGTTTCCTGATCCACTGGATGTAATCAGTTAACTCATACTCTGCCTGACACAAGGTGGATTTTCAACCAGCAACCATTGTGCTTATATTAATAACATAGATGATTATACAGAGGCGAGATGCAGCATCTGGGGTAAATCACAGTAAGCTGTGAGGGGCTGTGCTGGGTTTAACGTTTTCAAGTTCCCTCCCCTGCCCCCCATTATGGCTTAGATAAAAAAGAAAAAAAAAAAAAGCCTTGGGAGACATAGATCAGTAGTTAAGACCACTTGCTGTCCTGTACAGGACCTGGGTTCAGTTTCCCGCACCCACATGGTGGCTCATATTTTATTATTTTTTTGTGTGTATTGTGTGTGTGTGTGTGTGTGTGTGTGTGCATGTGAGAATTCTATAATTCTCAAAGAACTATTAAGACCTGCTAATGATGAGAAAGTATTTAAACTTAAGAAGTTTAGTTTTAATAATATAAATGATCAAGCACAGGGATATTTCACACTGTAAACAATCTTTGAAAGAATGATTTGAATTGCCTCTGTTAACAATTCTGCATGTATAGCTTTGGCGTTTTGGGGTGGAAGAAAAGTCAACTGGATAGTATTTTATCTCATTAAGTTTCTGTTGCATAACAAAATATTCCAAAATTTAATAGTCTAAAACAACTACCATTTGATTATTCTGTGGGTTATCTGGGTGTAGAGTAATCAGTGTCATGAGTGGCGATCAGGTAGAGTCCAGCCCTCCAGTAACTTCAACAGTCAAAGCACCAAAGGGAGGCAGATATTTGTGCAAGAAGACAATGAAACAGGGAACTTAGAAGTGGTCAGGGAATCTCCCTGGGGGAGGAAATACTTGCGGTAACACTATGTGAGTGTTTGTCGTAATCGAATGGAATGTGGGACAAGCTGTAAATTCTAAACCTCCAACAATGCTTCTGAGCTCCAGGCCCAAGAGTCATCCTGATACTCCCTTTTCTGTGAATCTGAGTGAGTCTTTGTGGCCTGGCAACTAAGAATAGTGGGAAGGGGATGGCATAACTGACTTTTGATTGTGGCAGTTTATATAAAAGGTAATATGGCACTCCCAGGATACGTGAGTTTGAGCCAAAAAACTACAATATAAAACTTTTGCTAACCTGAAGTTGTCCATTAAAGAGACCACATACAGAGAAGAACTTGGCTGGGTGGGATCTTACTCTGAGGTCACTACTCCCTTTATTCAATTTCTTAATCCATTTATCTCCTTGAACATAAGATTTAGCTCTATTCCACTTCCTGGTGGCCCCTTTCTCAACATTTTGTATTTTTATTTGCTCAGTTTGCTCCTTTTCATTATAAATCTCCATCAGAATTAACACTAATAACCACACAACAGAGTCTATACTAGGCTGTTTGAGATTTCCTCTGCCAATGGAATTAACCCAAAACTCTTTACTTTAGCCTTAGGTAGACTCTTTGGATAAGGGCAAAAGGCAGCCACTTTCTTCACCAAAATATCACAAGACCAATCTCTAGGCAACATACTAAAATTATTCTCCTCTGAAACTTCTTTATCCAGTCCATCAAATCATTATCAGCACCACTGTCTTCCATGTTCCTTCTAGTTTGGCCCATTCAGCAGTGCTTAAAGCATTCCACTGCTTTCCTAACCTAAAGTATCAAAGTCTAAATTCCCCAAAACATGGTCAGGCCCATCACAGCAATACCCCAGTCCTTGGTACCTACTTTTGTCTTAGTTAAGGTTTCTATTGCTATGAAGAGACACCATGACCATAGCAACTCTTATAAAGAAAAACATTTATCTGTGGTGGCTTACTTATAGTTTCAGAGGTCCAGTCCATTATCATCATGGTGGGACATGGCAGCATGAAGGCAGACATGGTGTTGGAGAAGTAGCTGAGAGTCCTACATCTTGCAGGCAACAGGAAGTAGACTGTGTGTCACACTGAGTGAATCTTGAGCAAAAGGGACCTTAGTGACCCCCACAGTGACACACTTCTTCCAACAAGGCCATATCTACTTCAATACAGCCACTCTTCCTAATAGTGCCACTCCTTTTGAGGACCATTTTCTTTCAAACCACCACACAGTCCTTTATGAAGGGAAGTCAGGGGAGGAACTCAAGCAGGTAGGAACCTGGAAGCAGGAACTGAAGCAGAGGCCATGGAGGAGTGCTGTTCATTAGCTTGCTCAGCTTGCTTCTTTTAAATACAACCTGGGGCCACCTGCTTAGGGGTGATAACCACACACAGTGGGCTGGACTTTCCCATGTTGTAGAATATTATTTCAAGGTGTGTTACTTTGGTTTATGCTGTGGAACATTTGTTTAATGATGCAAAGATGTGTTTGATTAAGTAAAATTCACCTGCAATCAGGAGGCTGAATCAGCAACTAGCTGACAGGAAGTGGTAGGGAGGAGCCAGGTGAAAAGGGTCTACAATGAGGGGTGAGAAGAAGCACGAGGACAACATTCCTATATCAATCACTAATAAGAAACTGACTCATAGACTTGCCTATAGGCCAACTTGATGGAAACATTTTATCTTTTTTTTTGTTTGTTTGTTTTTTGTTTTTGTTTTTCGAGACAGGGTTTCTCTGTGTAGCTTTGTGCCTTTCCTGGGACTCACTTGGTAGCCCAGGCTAGCCTCGAACTCACAGAGATCCGCCTGGCTCTGCCTCCCGAGTGCTGGGATTAAAGGCGTGCGCCACCAACGCCCGGCTGTAAACATTTTATCAGTTAAGATTTCTTAGGCCCAGAATACTCTAGCTTGTATCAAATTCTCTCTCTCTCTCTCTCTCTCTCTCTCTCTCTCTCTCTCTCTCTCTCTCTCTCACATACACACACACACACACACACACACACACACACACACACACACACAGACTAATCAGTACACTCATCGCAAGTGATCCATGTCCTCCCCTGTGTCTCATATCTGGGTCCATCCCCAGCTGGGAACCAAGTGTTCAAACACAGAGCCTATGAGGGACATTTTATATTCAAACCACAATAGTCCTACATTCTTGTTCCTTGTTTATTCATCCTCTGGAGTCCTAGCTGACTTTTGGATTCAACCTTGTATGTTTACAACAAGCTCATTCATAATCCTCTAGTGTGCACGTATTTGTGTTTAGGAGCACAGTTCACAAGAACTTTGAAGCTTTAACATTTATGTATATGATGCCCCCTGGAGCTGTGCATGGCCTGGGTAGTCATAGGTGGTTGCTCCATTGACTCTAAAAGCATTATGAAAAGGGGGGGGGGGGTAAAATGAAGGATTAGACCCCAGGAGGCATTCCTTAACAGGGGTATAGTGTAGCACACCTTTCCAGAGGTGCCCTGGCTATAAATTTTGAATTCTCAGTCTGTCTGAATCATTTTTCTAACAGCAATTTTTTGTCAGTGTTTCCTACCACTTGGCACTGGAAGGTTATGCATTCCTGGGGCATTTTCATTTCATAGTTGTGACTGGAAGTTGCTCTCTGACACAGACTCTCCACAGTTTTGACCTAAGGCACATAATCTCATCCTATAAGGACTGACAAGGGCACAAAGGAAGCAGTCTCTCTGATTCTCTGAAAGTCAATTTAGCTAATTCACTTGTTTCCATTAATTATTTAGTTTCAGATGACTGCTTTTTATTGTCATGTCTCTGTAGCCTCTGTGCAAAACTCTTCACACATTGAGAGGTCTCAGCTTGTCCTCCCCCAGCTTCCTGTTGCAGCTAAAAGTGACAGGAAGTAAGATGGGGCACAGGCAGAGACAGCAGACATGTAGGTGTTACTCAATAAGAGGTGTCCTTATGAGGTTCCTTTTCACAAATACATTATCATGTGTAGAGCATCTTCAAACCCAATATTGGCAAATCTGCCATTTGCTAATTGTATTTGAGGAAATAATGTAGAATTGAATGGAACTCTTCATAAAGGCAGCCAAAGATGGCATTTTAGTTTTTCTGAAAGCATAAGCCTTTACATTTTAGTTTTGCTGAAGCTCAGATAAAGTCCAGAAATCACAAGAGGGAGCCTCTTGGCCCTGTGGTAAAGTGATAGCAGTTCATTTGTATGTGCATTCTTAGCTTTTAATGCCACTCACCAACACACAGTCAGAAAGGAGTTAGGAATATGCCTTCCTGTGTACTTTGCCAAGAAACACGCAGCTCTCGGGCATCTTCAGACAGCCCTCCCTTCATTTAGTCTTGACTCCAGATCTTTCTGTGTCTGGCTCCATTTTCAGTGAACTGGTTCCTAATGGTAACAAGCAAAAAGGTTTTCTTCCTCTCAGTGCTGTTAGTGACCCACCAGAGAAGGGTGTCATTTAACTTGCCTGCTTAATGCCTAACAGGAGTTGTGTGGGACAGATGATGACAGTGTGTGCTGTAAGCCTATGTCTCTGTGAACTTTAACATCCTAATGATCTATGGCTGCTCAGCATGGAGCTGTACTATTCCCAGAGAAAAGAATTCATCTTCTCTGTTCAAAGTATTAGGGTCTTAAAGGGGTTGTCTTACCCAATTTGTTAATGATAAGAGCTCATAACAGTAAGATCTTGCAAGCAGATGACAGGATGAAGGAGTCTAATGTATTTTGCCAAAGGGAAATTTACCATCTGCCTGTCTTCATGAATCACATATGCTGAGAATAATATTTTAGAAGATACTGACAACAAGATGCAGTAATTTGTAAATGGAAATTACTGATGCTGCCCTTTTTAAAGCAATCTGTGGAATAAATCAGCACAGCAATCTATAGGATCACATGTGGAAGACTTGAAATGGGAGAATAATAAACTATATTGTGGGCTTCTCTGTAATTGTAACCAAGATACCAAATCTTTACAATGTAATTACTTGGATTCAAACCTCACTGTTCTCTCATACTCATTTTCAATGTGCCCCTGGGACACACACAAAATATAAGATTAAGCCAATGACAACAGAGTCTCCTCTGCAAGCATTGTCAGACATGCAATTAACAAGCACAGAACTGTGCCACTCACCACCTGATTCTCAGAAGGCATTTCTCTCAGCACAGGTCAGAAAGGCACCATCAGTGGGAGACTTCATCAGCATGTGCTGAGATTAAGAACTCTGAGAAACAACAAAACATAATGTAGAAATTCACAAATTTTGGACGAACCATCTTTTCCTAATGACTTCATAGTGCTCTTACTTTATCACGGGCACATCATAAGTTCAGGTAGAAAACTAGTCACTGTTAATCAAAAGGAGGAAATAGGTTTCTTTTCTTTTCTCTTCTCTTCTCTTTTCTTTTCTTCTCTTCTCTTTTCTTTTCTTTCCTTTTGTTTTGTTTTGTTTTTCAAGACAGGGTTTCTCTGTGTAGCTTTGCGCCTTTCCTGGATCTGTAGACCAGGCTGGCCTCAAACTCACAGAGATCCGCCTGGCTCTGCCTCCCGAATGCTGGGATTAAAGGCCTGTGCCGCCGCCGCCGCCGCCGCCACCACCACCCAGCTGGTTTCTTTTTAAATGTTTGTTGATGAGAGGGTTTTAAAGAAAACGAAGGTAATTTAGAGAGCACTATCCTTTATGTTGTAAGTTAGATGATTTCAGCTAGAGTGTCTTAAAAAGTCTATGTCGTCAGCCTGCCTTTAGTATATCAAATACCCAAAACAAACTTAAGTTACAAAGAGGAAAATGTAATTATTTATTTGAAGTGGTGCTGAGACTTGAACCCAGGGCTTTGCACATATTAAACAAGCATCCTACCACTGAGCCATGTCTCTAACCCAGATTCACTTTGCTTCCTAACTTCAGTCCATGATCACTTAGCCGCTTTGTTTTGGGCCTGTCACGAGGCAGTACATTAGGGCAGACATTCATGGTGGAACAAGCTGATCACTTCACGTCACTTCACGGCAAGGGAGCCATAGGGAGAGGCTGAGGGAGAGTCTGGGCTGAGCTAGCCCCTCAGGGGCATGCCTCGGGCCTCATCAATTTTCCACTCCTGCAATAGTACAAAACTGCAGGCAGTCCTTTCACACGCACGTCTTTGGACAGTTTAGATACAAACTAGCAATCATGAAGGCAGTTTTCTTGGTGGTGGTGGTGGTGGTGGTGGTGGTGGTGGTGGTGGTGTTTTGAGATGGTTCCTCTGCAGCCCTGGCCATCCTGGAACTCTCTGTAGACCAGACTTGTCTTGCTGCTGTGCCTTGCTGAAGATAGTTTTTAAAAGTAAGTAGATACACTGTGTGACAGCTGGTCTTACTTTCTATGATAAAAAGTACAGTTTCCCCCTAAGAACTAAGTAAGAGGAAAGCCCTGGTAAAGAAAACTATGTCCTGGCAATAGTTATTCAAAAGTTCTTAAGAGTAGCAGTATATTTTAGAGATATTTATGTTGGATCTGGAAAAGGCATGTCTCACCACCTCATCATTATCTCTGTAATGTATGGTAGACTATATGGGGCACACACAGTCACACGCTGTATCTAGTAATTGTTTCTGCCTAAAGATATTCATTTGCATGTCATTAAGTGGCAGTTGGTGGGTGACTTTCTGTTTTCGTTGTCCCTTCAGGTATAATCTCAAGGGATAAACAGTACATACTCATTAACTTCTTCCTTCTCCCCACAATTTTTAATACACAGGAAGAAAGGTACTTAACAGCCTAGATGCGGAAGTGAATCAATGGCAGTTCCAAGTCCTTAAAGGCTCTAAAAGGTGCCAAGATAGCTACAGAAAGTTTGCTGTGATTTTTCTCTTTGAAACTTACAAATGCTTGAAAATATCCAGAAAACAATAAGCAACCAAACAAAACAATTTTAATGAAAGCTTTATTGACAAGGAAGACTACAGCTCTCAATTTTTATGTCTGAGACATTAATTTAACCAAGATTTTTATCAAGAGACAAAAGAAAAGTCATTATGATTGGAAAAGAAATCACATTGTCACTTTGTCCAGTGATGTGATCTCATTTGTAGAAACCATTAGAGGTGCCCCAAATCTATTAGAACCAACACATGAATTCAGCAAAGCTGCAGGATACAAAGTTAGCATTAAAAAAAACCTAGAACACTTAGCATATACACTAATAGTAAATTTAAAAAATTAAGGAATAGGGGAATTTGAACATAGTCACTATAGGGCAGCTGTTTTCAACCTGTGGGTTGAAAACCCTTTAGGAGTCAAATGACCCTTTCACATGGGTCACATATCATATTTACACTGGGATTCATAACAGTAGCAAAATTACAGTTATGAAGTAGCAACAGATATAATTTTATGGTTGAGGGTCACCACAACATGAGGAACTGTATTAAAGAGTCATAGCATTAGGAAGGTTGAGAACCACTTCTATAGGGAAGCAGTGTTTGAGGAGGTACATGGATTAACTTTTTTAAACACTGTGTTAAGTATGTGCGACCCAGGCACTCCATTGATGCTTATGTTTAATGTTTTTATGCATCAGGTAAAAAGAAACTTATATTTCAAAGAGTTATAGGAACAATGCTTTGTGGAGAAGGAATCTGATCCTTTTTCATTTTGCCCATTCTAGAATAGAAAAATAAGGCCATAAAATTAAGGCTGGAAATATGGCTCAGTGGTTAAGGTTCTGTGTTGCTCAAGTAGAGGACTGGAGTTCAGTTCCCAGCACCCGTGATGGGTGTGGCTCACAACTACATGTAACTCCAGCACCAGGAGATACAACACCCTCTTCTGGCCTCTGCAGGTACTGCATTCATATACACATACCCGCCCCCCAGATACATACACAGATATAATTGAAAATTAAAAAATGAAATTTTTAAAAAAAGAAATAAGGCCACAAAATTTATTTAGAAACTTGCTTCTTTAGCATATATGAGTTCAGATAGAATCCTTAGTACTATGAACCATTGTAATCTCCCACATCATCAAAGGGAGTAAAGGCAGATTAATATGTAAACATAAAGAGGTAAAATACAGATTAACATTTGGTTAATCTGGTATATGACAGATACATGAAGAAAGAGAAAAGGTAAAAATACATCATGATAAATAGAAGCTATATTTTTGTTTTTAGAAGACATAACTTGCTTGATTTTTTATAATATTTGTGTGTGTGTGTGTGTGTGTGTGTGTGTGTGTGTGTGTGTGCACGTGCCCACGCACGCATATGCACACTTGACCACTTGGATGCCATGGTTCATATGTGGAGGCCATAGAATAACTTGTAGGAATCATTTCTTTCCCAGTATTTGGGTTCCAGGAGTGGAACCCAGGTTACTGGCTTGTAGCAAGTACCTTTACCCACTGAACCACATTGCTGGCCTGAGTTGTTCCAATGTAAGCTTGAAAAATATGTGTGAATTGTTTCAGGACCAGATTCTCATTTGAGTGCATGTAATCATAAACTGAATTTTACCTAACACTATGTGGTATACTGCTTAGAATTTAGTGGAAGTATGAGGTAATATTTTGATGAAGACATAATAAAACTTGAAGGAAAACTAAGTCAATCTTTGAGTGCTTTTATGATCTTGATGGTGGAAAAGTCTATATGCCTATCCATATAGCAATATAGGATCTTTGTAATTTTACATGTCTAAAAGGCATCTTAAGAACTGAGTATAGTGGTGTATACCTTTAATCCCAGCACAAGGGAGTCAGAGTGAAGTAGAACTCTGTGAGTTCAAGTCCAGCCAGATCTACATAGTGAGATCCTGGTTTTTTTGTTTGTTTGTTTACTTTGTCTGTTTTTGTTTTGTTTTGTACCATAAGTAAATTTAAAAGCAAGCAACTAATTTGATGTGGAAAATAATGTAAAAATCAGGCTGTCTGACCACAAGTGAAACGGCACAGGGTAGGCAATGGTTAACAAAAATAGAATGTTCTTTAATATCAATAGTAGTTCATCAAATATGAATTAATGCATCCCTAAGTCATTATTTTTCTCCTACTACATTGGCAACTGTTTTGTTTTTTTGTTTTGTTTTGTTTTTGCTTTTTGAGACAAGGTCTCATCATGTAGCCCGAGCTAGTGTTGAACTCCTGGTCTTCCTAACTCAGCCTTTCAAATACTGGGATTGTAGACATGTGCCATCATACCTGGCTTCAAGTTTTGTTTATTTTCAGAGAATGGTAACTAGTGTTGGTGAATACGAAGAGAAAGGTTATTTATTATTCTTCAGTAGAAATATCATTTGGTAAAAAGGCCTCAGGAGAACAACTTGGCAATATCTGACAAAGGTATATTTTACCAAATTAGATCAGAGATTTTTATTTCTAATAATCCAGATGGAGAAATGATCTCTGTCTCTCTCTTACACACACACACACACACACACACACACACACACACACACACACACACACACTTATGGATATGGATAATGGTATTCTTTGCATTTCTTGTATATCCTTCTTGAATAGTGGCAGGATCAGCTAGGGTAGTGCTATGGTTTCCATGTGGTTTGATTGTCTAATTGTGTCCCTCAAAGGTCTATTGTAATTGAGGTCTTGGTTCCCACACTGACACAATTGGAAGGTTTTGGAACCATTGCTAAGCGAAACCTTGGTGGGTGGTTTAGGTTTGTTGGGGTGTGCTTCACAAGAGATTATGGGATACATCCTCTCTCTTGAAAACTCTCCTACATGCATGTGCCTCTCCCAAGTTGTGACCACCCAGAAGGGCCTTTACCTAAAAGAGGTATTTATGCTATTGAATCTCCAATATCTTTGCTAAAAAACATAGCCCACCCCTCTACTCCTGATCTGTGTGCCACTACGTATTTCAGGTATATATGCTATAAACTGCGAAATTCAGCCTCAGGGTTATACATTTTCATAATTTTATGTTTTAAAAATATTGAGAGAAAAAAATAAAATGTACATATATATTTGGTATGATACACACACACACATGCCCATTTCTGGTTCTCTTCTAAGTTTTGTTTTAGTTTGAAGGTCTTCTAGCATATCGTGTGTGTGTGTGTGTGTGTGTGTGTGTGTGTGTGTGTGTGTGTTACTGGGAAACAAGCCGAGAGTCTTGAACATGCTTGGAAAGCACTCCATCACTGAGCTACATGACAGTTGTTGTTGTTGTTGTTGTTGTTTTTTGCTGTAGTTTTTTTTTCTCTCCCTCCCTCTGTCCCTCCATCCATCCCTCCTTCCCTTCTTCCTTTCCCTTGTTTGCTTGAAGACAAACTCCAGGACAGGCAAGCTATAAATCTCAGCAGCTGCCCAGGAGAGGAGAGCAGAGCAGAGGGAGAGAAAAGAAGTTATGCCATTTGAGTTAGACCAGCACAGAGGTCAGCCATGTGGGCAGACAGCCCTGTGGCAGGGGGCTGTAGAGAAAATGCGAAGCTCCAAGCATTTGGGAAACTGTGCTTAGAAAAGAGACAGAAAAAAAAGAAAAGGAAAGGTTACCTTCTTCAGAAAACTGAGCAGACTTTCTTCCACTACTGTTTCTTACAGGGAGAACTGGTTATCAACCTGTAGCAAGAATCTTAAAAGTTCTTATTAATAAAATCAAACCCGAGGCCAGTTATTGGGGTGAATACTGGAAGGTCAGAGAGACAGAACAAGCCACAGCTATCTCACCTCACCAGTTCCTCACCTGGTCCTGTTTCCTCAGACTGGAAGCCTCTGAGTCCTCATCCAGAATGAATCCCAGCTGAACTGTGCTGCTCCAAAGCCTGAAAGCTTAACCAGCCAAATGCTTAACCAGACAAATGCTTCTAGTTTCTGGTCCTCACGCCTTTTATATCTTTCTGCTTTCTACCACCACTCTCCGGGATTAAAGGCTGGCTTTCTGGGATTAAAGGTGTGTGTCACCATGCTTGGCTATTTCCAATGTGGCCTTGAACTCACAGAGATCTAGAGGGATTTCTATCTCTGGAATGCTAGGATTAAAGGCGTGTGCTATCACTGCCTAACTAGTGGCTTTTCTGTTCTCTGACCCCAGATAAGTTTATTAAGGTACACAATATTTTGGGGAACACAATACCACCACATCAACCATCAGTCAGACTTAGAGTTTGTTTATCTGGGGATGTCCTTATTTCACCACCACAGTTTCGGTTGACAATAATTTTCCATTGAGTTGAGCATTTGACGGGAGCATCGTTGACTTCCATCATTTCTGGTGAGAAGCAGTTGTCAAACCATGGTCTGTTTGTGCTGTATCACTTTTGTTTCTTGTTTTGAACATTGTCTCCCACTTTCAGCAGTTTGACCAAAACATGTGTGTTTAGAATTATATTTTCTTTTCTTCCTCTGTGATTCTTTGAGTCTCTGGGCTCTGTGGGTTAAAGCTTTTGAGCAAATTGAGAATTCTCAGTGATTATGTCTATTTCATATGCTATTCTCCCTTGTCTTTCTCGGACTCCTGGGATACACACTCTGGGCTGTCTGCTGTGCTTCTGTAGCCCCTGGCACTGGTGGGGTTTGTGGCTTCCTCAGGTGGGCTGACTGCTGTGGTTGCATCTCTAAGTTCGTGGTTCTTCCTCTTGCCTTCTCAAGTCTGCTGTATAGTCAGACTTTCTTTGGAACTCCAGCTCCCAAATAATGACACAGAGCCTTATTATTAAGTGTGAAAACTTGGCCTTAGCTTAGGCTTGTTCCCATCTAACTCTTAAAACTTAAATTCACCTGTTCATATTAATCTATGTTCTGGCATGTGGCTCGTTACCTCTCCTCAGTACTGTACGTCCCACTTCCTCAGCGTCTGGCTGGTGAATCCCTGCCCCTCCAATTCTCAGCCCTGAGTTCCTCTATTTCCCTGGAAGTCCCTCCTATCCTCTCCTGCCTAGCTATTGGCCATTCAGCTCTTCATGAAACCAATCAGAAGGTGCTTTAGACAGGTGAGGTAAAACAGAGACACATCTTCATAGTGTACAAAAAGATTGTCCCACAGCACTGCTGTCAAACTTATCCAGGGAATTCTTCATCTTCCTTAATTGAATTTTTCAGTTCTTGAATTTCTTTGCAGTTATGCAAATAGTTTGGATGTTAAGTGTGGGTATTTCAGATAATGTATTGCAGCTATGCTGCGTTTTGTCTGTCTTGGAGGGGCTGTGGTTATTTTTAGCAAGTCGCAGACGCTGTTTCTTTCATACTTCCTCTCTTTATATAATTTCGGGGTTGCAGTTTTTGCCTGGCTTTCTAGAAGATCTGACTGTGTCCATGTGACTTAGTAGAATTATGTTCAAACTCCTCAAGCCCCTGTCTCTCCTTTGCTGTTCTGACAGGCCTTGAGTGGCCTGAGGATAAGCTTTTGAGCTTCTCAGCTAGCTTGGCTTGTATTTACCAGCTGTTCTCAAGTTTCCTCAAGCATGCCTAGTATTCCAGTGACCCTATAATAATGGTTCATTCTTTCATAACATATTTTAGTGTTAGTGCTTAATATTTTTTATTGGAAGTCTATACTTTCATTCATTTTTCACATAATTTCTTAAAACCTTTAGCTCCTCAGAATGCAACCTTTAGAAACAGGGTAGATGTAATTAGTTAGGTAGAGGTTATACTGGAGTAAGCTGTGTTACTGATCCAACATGACTCATACCTTCAAAGGGAAATGCTCATATAAACAGAGACAAGGAATAAGGATGCCATGAGAAGATGGATTAGAAGGAAATCAGAGTAATGCAACCAAGTACCACCTGGGGTTATTGTCCTAATTTAGTTTCTGTTGCTATTCATAAAACACTGACCAAAGCAACTTGGGAAAGGGTTTGACTTATAGGTTACATCCCATCATCGAGTGCAGTCAAGGTAGTAACTTAAGCAGACTAAGGAAGAATGATGCTTAGTGTCCACGGTTTGCTCAGTCTGCTTTTGTATATAGCTCAGGGCAGAGGCATCACCACCCATAGTGGGCTGGGCTCAAAAATATCAATTATTAGTCAAGAAAATGCTCCAGCAGATATGCCTACAGGATAATCTGATAGAGATAATTCCCTACCAGATTCCTGTTTTCAAGCTGACTCTAGCTTGTGTCAAGTTGACCAAATGTAACTAGCACAGGTACTGAAAGGTAGAAAGAGACAAAGAAGAAATCCCCTATCAGCCTCAGAGGCCCATAGCCGGCTGATATGATTTTGAACATAGTCTTTTTTTTTTTTTTTTTTTTTTTTTGTGATTTTTTTTGTGATTTTAAGTAAATTTATTTTACAACATCATTTAGTTCAACATAATAGCCACAGATTCCCCTGTTCTCCCACTCTCGCCCCCCTCCCCCTCCCCCCAGAACATAGTCTTTAGAACTGGAGGAATGATAGGTTGCAGCTGTCACAAGTGACCCACTTATTTTTCTTTTTTTTTTTTTTTTTAATTAAGAAAAATTTTTCATTCATTTTACATATCAATCAAAGATCCCCCTCTTCCCTCCTCCTGCCCCACCAGGCTTTCCCCCAACCCACCTCTCAGTCCCTCCCACAAGAAGGCAAGGCCTCCCATGCGGAGACACATACAGTAGAGGCAAGTCCAAGACCTTCCCCTGCCTCAAGGCTGCACAAGGTGTCCCATCATAGGTAGTGTGCTCCAAAAAAAAACCCTTATGCACCAGGGATGGATTGTGATTCTACTGCCAGGGGGCCCCCCAAGCAGATCAAGCTACACAACTGTCTCACCATGCAGAGGGCCTAGTCAGGTCCATGCAGGCTCCAGAGCCATTGATCTAACTTTCATGAGTTCCCACTAGTTTGGTTTGGTCATCTCTGCAGGTTTCCCCATCATGATCCTGATGCACTTGCTCATAGAATCCTTCCTCTCTCTCTCCTACAGGACTCCTGGAGCATCATGAAGTTTGCAGGCAAATGGATGGAACTAGAAAATATCATCCTGAGTGAGGTAACCCAGACTCAGAAGGACAAACATGGTATGTACCCACTCATAAGTGGATACTAGATGTGAGGGAAGGGATGGCCAGCTGCAACCCACAGCTCCAGAGAAGCTAGCTAACAAGGAAGGTCCAAAGAGGCACACATGGATCACCCTGGGAAGGCGAAATAAATGAGATATCCATGAGTGAACTAGGGGTAAGGGGTGGGCAATGGAGGGTAGGGGATGGGGGATGAGAACATAAGGGAATGGGATGGTCGAGCTGGGACAGGGATGGAGTGGGAAAGCAATGAAAGAGATGCCATGATAGAGGGACATCACAGGGAGAGAGAGAAACCCGGTGTTAGGGAGGTTGCCAAGAATCCCCAAGGATGACCCCAGCTTGGGCTACTAGAAATAGTGGAGAGGGTGCCTGAGCTGAACTCGCTTGCCCCAGAGATCAGAATGGTGAATACCCTGACTGTCATCACAGAACTTTTCTCCAGTGACTGACGGAGGCAGATGCAGAGATCCACAGCCAAACACAAGTGACCCACTTAAGGGGCTTTGTCGTGGCATCTTAGGAAGCTGACACCTGGACCTGGACCAACCTTGTTTCCTCATTTAACTTCAGTTGTTGTTTTTCCTGAAGAAAGCAGGAATAAGAAGCAGCTTCCTCCTAGGTTTGCAGTGTTACAGGAGGAAACCAACAGAAGCAGTCTGTTTACTGCTTTTATAAAACAATGTCCGGTGATTATTGGCTTTCAAAAATTAACATGAAGGTCAGAATATATATCTGAGCACAGGCCTATGGCACACAGACCCCTAAAGCTGCCAAAACAATATTGGTAATTATAATTGAGCAAAACCCTGTGGCTGTGTGAATCAGACTGTCATGCTGTTGCTGACTGGCTTTCATTCTTTGCCCAGCATGCATGGCTCAAACCAGGGTCGATGAAATAGGCAACTCAGATTCTGTAAATGGCAGGAGAAAGGAAAGCCTTTTGTTGCCAGTATATTTCCTGCCCAATCTCCCCAATCATACAAAATCTGGCACCAATCAATGGAGGGGTCTTGGAATGTTGCTGTGTCCTGGAAGCCCGGGGAGCCACACTGGCCAGACCTGTTCCCACTGACAAGTCAGATCAGATACTCACCACCAGGCCAGTTGCACTGAATCCCAGCTGGAACCAGAGCAGTGTTGATTCATGCCACTGGGGCCCCTCCACTCTAGCAGGTTATGTGGGTAGGTTTGCCCAGTAATTTTCTTTGAAATAATGTGACTGAATTTTATGCAACTTGAACTTTTAGAGTGTTCTTGTCATCTAATGCTTGGCAAAAATCCACCAGTTCGTTAAAAGGGTAAGATAGGTATAGCATGAATCTTAGTTGGTCTTAATAAAAACCCAGAGTCAGATATCAGGATGAAAGCTGAAAGATCAGAGAAGCAGAGCAGCCAGCCACTAGAAAGACTTCTTACCTCTAGGAATCCTCAGACTGAAAAGGCCTGGGCTCCTGTCTCCTCCCGCCTTATATTCCTCTTTCCTCCCAGCCTTATCACTTCCTGTCTCTACCTCCCTAGTGCTGGGATTAAAGGTGTGAGATCCCAAGTGCTGGGATCAAAGAAAAGTGTGTGCCACCGCTGCCTGGCTTTCTCTCTCTTTTAGACTGGATCAATCTTGTGTAGTCCAGGGTGGCCTTCAACTCCTGATCTTCCTTCCTGCTTCCTTCTCCCAAGTGCTAGGATTAAAGGTGTGTGCCACCACTCCCTGGCCTCTACGACTAACTCGGATCTTCAGACAAGCTTTGTTTGTTAGATCACAAACAAAAGATCACCACAGATAGGTATTGCAAGGTATTAATCATGTTATCAAAGGCAGATGCCTTTTTACTTTGAAACAGAAAGCAATCACACAGCATAGGGATGTGAAAGATTGCGCACACGCAGTTCTTCTCTCCAAACACCAACAGACACACATTTTAATCTGAAATTAGAAAGACTGATGTAGGACTTCTTTCCCCCACGGAATGACAGTCAGTAAATGCTCCATTAGTGCCAGTTACTCACACAGTGATTTCTTCCACCTCTGCTCATAGTGTGTTCTCTGAGGTTCTCGAGAGCCCCTCCCCGACCTCTCTGGGCGCTTCCACACAACACAGGTCTGAGCTCAGAGGGAAAGGCCTGACTTGGAACTTCATTCTTAAGGAGCAATTTAGGCCAGATTATATGTTGCTAAAATAAAACAAATTAAGAGTGACTTGGATTTCCGCCCACATGGCAGAGTTAGAGGAGGAATAAATAAATGACCAGGGACTCTAATTTCAAGAGGTAGAGACCATAAACAATTAGATGGAGATGGTCTAATCATTAAAGAAGCTTCTGTTCCTCCCTCTGAACACTACCCAATACCTTTTCTTTTTCAAGGCTCTTGGAGACTTTGCACAAATTTAGATATTCTAATCTTAGCTATATGATTAGTATTAAAATCCCAAAGACTTGGAAGTTTGTTCTCACGTGGTTGACAAATGGAAAGAATCAGTAGAATAAATCACCAGCAGCTGAAAACACCTGAGTGCATGTGTGGGCCTAGAATCACCCAGATCCCCCTCCTGATAGATGGCTCGGAACACCGAGGGCTCCATCCTTCCTTTTGATATGCTGTAGGGAAGAGCACATTGTGTGAGAGAAGCACTTTATTACTGGGTGGTAACCCTTGGGATACTCCTCATCTCTGTTTCTCCCCCTTCTCCATTCCTGCTCTTCTTCTTTTCCCTTTTTTCAAAACTAATATTCAGGACTGAGACAGGATAGAAAGACAGGGAAAATCTGGGGGCCAAAGAAGAAAAAAGAGCCTCTCAGGCTGGAGTCAGGGGAAATTTTGGCCAAGCTAGAAGCAAAGATCCCAGGACAGCTAACAGCACTTGTGTGAAAGGTTGCCAACAGAAAAATCGAGTTCCCTGTGTTAAAATATCAACGAGTCAGGCCAAGGCCTGAGTAGATGTCTATGACCTCATTCTGCTTGAAGACATTTCCTAAGAATCACCAACAAAACTATTAATTCTGAAAAACCAGCCCACCTTCCCGCATCCCTGTGATGTAGATTTTGACCTTCTCAACTGGAATCGTGCCAGGTGTCCCTGAGGAACCAACCAGTGGTGTTGTCTGGGCTCCTTCCAGCCCTTTGGGAAAACTAGCTTCAAACCCCTGTGCCAATCCTGCATATGAGTGTTATAAAGACACTGAAGTTGACTCTCTCAGAGAAGCCAGAAGTGCGCTCTAGGTGCTTTTCCTGAGTACTTTTCTTCCTTTTAATCCTATATTAAAACACTTTATTGACCCTCAACTCTGCTACATACTGGCTAGTCCCAAAATTCTTTTCTGCCTTTAAAGTCACAAATCTCAGTTTATCTTAAGTCCAGGTCTCAAAAAGACTAGGGGAATTCCCCAGGCTGCTGAAGGTGACAGTGTGGAGCTGTGCTTCCTTTCCTGTCCCCCACACCACTGACAGGACCACATTTTAAATTCTAAACATGGAGGCATCTAATTTCTTGACCTTCGTTAAATTACCCAGTGAACTTTATTCTGTTTTGGAGGCATTTCTTATTCCTACCTAAACAAACAAACAAACAAACAAACAAAACCCAACCGATACCCCCTGTGTTTTCAGTGTTGGGTCATCTCTTCCCTGGTAGCTTGGTGGTTCTAAACACACAGGTGAAGATCTGCAAAGAAATATCTATTTATATTTGCATATAAAACCATGCAAACATGCAAATCAACCTCTCTTCTTTCCTCCCTGTGACACTTGAGAGTATAGACGTTCCCATAAGTCTTCAACTCTGAACTTATGGAATGATTGGTGGGCCAGCAATGTAAAAGGAGACAAGTGTCCCTTAATGTCATTTTGCCAAAGAAATCTCAAAATGTTTCTGGGAGAGGTCATGTTCTGAGCTTCTTGAATACTAGGGTTAATAATAGAGCATGGTATCTGCTGTTTCAGGACTCCTAGTAAGGATTCATTTCAGGATTAAAACTTAAATTCCATCTTATCTTTTAGTTAGCCCCCTTTCCCCTAGAGATGGTCTCCACTGAAAAGCATTTGATTTACTAAAGCTCCGTAGCATTTTCTTGCTGACAGCTAAAATTAGGACTGTCTGTGACTAGGGAAAGCAGGAGAGAAAGGGGAAAAGATGAAATTTCAGAAGCCGCCCGGGAACTCGTTCATATTTGTAATTGATCAGGTTCTTTTCCTATTCTTTTTAAGAACTGGAATCAGACTTTGCAATATCTTACCTTACCCTTTTGAACAAAACAAATTTCATTTGTCTTTTTTTTTTTTTTTATTGCTGTTGTTAACCTGAAGAACCTGTTTGTGGGAATTTTAATTTCAGACTTTTATTTGAAGCACTAAGGTAAACAATCCGGAAACTTTAACTGACCTTAGTGCTCTTACCTTGCTCATAATTATTAAAAATCTATAGCTTCATTATTTGATTTCTTTGTTCACTGTATTTTCTTTGCAAATGCACCCTGCCAAGAACCTTTTACTGTTTGGAATGGTTCTTAGTATGCTTTTCATGTTAAAGAGAGTTTACCTATAGCAAGAATTGCTTTTTTTTCCTTCCTATTGACACACTAAAATTAACTCAAGGATCTTTAAAGTACATTCTAGTTAGTTTTGTTTACTAGTGTTTTGATTTTTTATTTGTGCATGAGTGTTTGTGTATGGGGGACTAGGTGTGTGTACACATGTGTATGTGAGTGTATGAGCCTGTGCAAGCACATGTGGAAGCAAGAAGTTGACATCAGCAAGTCTTCCTCTTTGTTTTCTATCTGATTTATTTTTGAGATAGAGTCTATCACTGAGCTTGGGGCTCACTTTCGAGCCTCTGGGACCCACTGCTGGGGTTACAGACAGACACTGCTATGCCTGGATTTTTCCATGGGTGCTGAAGATCTGAATGCAGGCCCTCATACTTGAGCAACAAGCACTTTTAAACCACGGAGACATCCTCCCAACCCCCACTGGCGTTCTGATGACAGAAAAACACAGAGGGATATCGTGTCTAGAGTATGAGTAGAACCAATGAAATTACACAAAACAGGAACTGGAGGTCAGATGAATCTAAAGGACTGTACTCTAAAATAAATCCAGAATAATCAGGTTCACAGGTTCCTGATGCTGGATGGAAAAACCCCAGAGGGATGTTGTTGTGAGATATCCTTCTGTATGCTGTGAATGTGTGTTGCTGTCCTTGGTCGATAACAAAGCAGTTTTGGCCAATGATGAGGCAAGATAAGGTTAGTTGATACAATCAAACTGAGGATGAAGATGAAGAAGGGCAGAGTTGGAGCAGACACCAGCCAGCCACTGAGGAAGCAAGACATGTAGAAAATGAGGTAACAACCCACGAACCACAAGGCAAAACATAGATAAGAAATATGGGTTAATTTAAATGTAATAGCTAACTAGTAATAAGCCTGAGCCATCGACCAAACATTTATAATTAATATAAGCCTCTGAGTGGTAATTTGGGAAGCGGCTGCTGGGCATACAGGACAGAAAGCTCCACCTCCCATTACAGGATGTAGCATTTTAAATTTTTCTCCCAACACGATAGTGTAGAGCTTGTCTTGTACAATGGTACCTGTACTTTTGTTCAGCGTATTCCTTACAGAGACAAAAGCTTAAAACATTTATCTTAATTAGGGTTTCTATTGCTAAAATGAAACACAGTGACCAAAACCAAATCACTGTATAGTCCATCATTGAAGGAAGTCAAAATAGGAACTCAAACAGAGCAGGAACCTAGACACAGGAGTTGAGCAGAAGCCATGGAGGAGTGCTGTTTATTGGCTTGCTCACTATGGCTTGCTTAGCCTGCTGTCTTATAGAACCCAGGACCACCAGCCCAGGGGTGGCACAACCTATCATTGGCTGGGCCCTTTCGCATCAATCATTAATTAAGAAAATGACCTACTTCACATCCTACCAGCAAAACACAAAGATTTAATTTCTTCATGTCTTCCACCACACTTGTTATAGTATGTTTAGCAGGTATCCTCATGGGTAGGCAATGGTGGCTCATTGTCCTTTAGATTAATTTTGCCTGGCTGAGTGGGAAAACCTACAGAATGTTCACAACAGCTTGATTTGGTTGGCAACAGTGAAGACAAGAAACATGAAGGTCATTTTTCAGAAAATGACTTTCTCATGAAAAAAAATCAGCTGACCTGGTGGGCACTGAGCTTGAATTTTTGCATGGATATTGTATACATAGAGATGTTGCCATGTCCCCTTTTGGCATGGCAAAGTGAAGTGTCACATTTTCCTCAGACCATGCCATGCTGTATGTAGACTTATTTAGCTGACCAAGCTTAAGGGTATTCTGTTTTGCAGCCAGTTTCTGAGCTGAAATATGAAACACAGGATGCTGAAAAGGGTTTTTTTTTTTGGGGGGGGGGCTCTGGGATTATTCACCTCAAGAATGAAAATTAAAATCTATTTGAAGGACTAGTCAGAAGACTATATTGATATGAAAACACAAATATGATATGTTCAGCATTCAATGAACTGAAGGTACTGATGGAGCACTGTTCAAGTTTGGATCTGGAGGGTCCCTACAAAAGGCTCCTATGTGAAAGAACCGGTTTGCTATTGTCACAGTAGTCTTGGAAGCCACTGGGGACAGATCCTAAGGCGTTGTTGAGGCACAATAAGGGAAAGCTATTTCTTCCTGGTCAAAAGGATAGAATATATCTCTGGTCTAGGTGGAGAATGACATTCTGATCTACTCCAAAAATTAATATTATGTACCACTGTCTCTCCCTTAAGAGTTAAAACAATTGGGCTGTCAATTACCAGCCAGGAGTTTATCCCTCAGGGAAAGCTGATTCACATAAAGACATTTGAAAAAGAGGGAAGGCCTAATTAGCCCCTTAGTTAGATAACATATTTATCCTTCCCAGAAATCCCTCTCTCAGTACTTATGAGCCCACTGCCATAAACCTCTGCTAAGCCCGCCTACTTCCTGAACTACTCAAAAGGTGTGACTTTTCTTTACTTCTATCCCTTTTTCCCAAGCCGGGTATGATCTTCCTGACACATTGGGGTTTCTGTTTCTTTCTCTAAAGTCACCCACCCTTTTCTGCCACGTGGCTGCTTACAAATGGCATGGTTTCCTCTCTTCCTCTTCTCTGTCCTCCAGCTCTCTCTTCTTGTCTTCTTGGTCTCTCTTTTTCCTGTCCTCTAAGAGATGAGCTGCTCTGATGAATTACAAGCATCCTGTTATGATGCTCTACCTCACAACTGACCCAGAACCAGTGGAGCCACTGGCCATGAACGGGGAGGGGGGGGGGACGGGGACGGGACACAACACAACAACAACATAATGAGCCAAAATAAATCTGCCTTCTTTAAATTTGTTGCTCAGGTTGGTCACACTGACAAGACATCTAACTAATGCAAACACCCATGATGTACTAGGTGTTATTTTAAGCACTAGGAGATATGAATGAACAGAAGCATAAACGTTTGCCTTATCTTTGTAACATTTGTGTTCTAGGTAGAGCAGAGAAGAGAAAAATAACGCATAACTAAATGAGTAAATTACATACGTTAAGAAGGTAGGACATGAAATTGTTAATTATGTATAATTATACTATGTGAGAACCATGTCTGCTTTCATAAAGGAAGTAAAAAGAATCTTAGTAACTGTATCGTTGAATGATTTTTGTCTTCCTGTATTTCAAATTTTCATTGATTTCATTTCAGTTTAACAATTTAAAAATAAATTTAATATTTTGAAAAGAATGAAGAAAAGTTGTTTATTCAATTGCTGGGTGATCATTGAGAGATGGTATAAATAAGCCCTGTTTGGCCATCTGTTGCCCCAAATTCAGACGTAGAGATTTTGCTTTTGGGCTCAAATTTGTGAATGTATTTCATTTAATTCTTAAAATGATGCAAATATTGATGCCGAACCTATGCTTCTGGAAGCTCTTGTCTTCCACAGATGGGACTCGCAATGTTAGCACAGACAGTTTTGTGTCCAGGAGTGAAGTACATGATCTGAAATCCACATAATGAACAAGCTGAGACATTGAGCTCAATCCTAACAGTGAAAAAATGTGATTAAAACACCTAAGCAGGAATGGTGAGTCTGTCTATGGTCCAAGCATGCAGGAGCCTGAGGCGAAGGTTCACGTGAGTCTAGCCTAACCAACACAGTGAGATGTCACATGAAACACAGCTGCATATAGAAAAAACGGCACTGAACACAGAACATTTTGAGTTGGTAGAGATGTCATAGATAGCTGTCTGGATGGTGGTGGCAAAGAGGGGATTTATTTTGTGACGTTTCATCAAACTGTGTGCTTACAGTTTGCGTGCTTTTCTTTATATGTCACTGGCATTTATTAAATAACTACTAGTGTAAGAAATTAAAAAAAAACAACAACAAAGAAATAAACCTTAGTGTATGCTAATCAAACTCCACAGAGGTAGAGCTAGGCATGGTCACGTGACCTCCAATCCCAATGGTCAGAGGCTAAGGCCTCAGGACCATCCACCATCTGTAATTCCAACTCTAGGGGATCTGATACCCTCTTCTTGCCTTCATGGACAACTGCACTCTCATACATACACATTCTCTCTCTCTCTCTCTCTCTCTCTCTCTCTCTCTCTTAAATTAAAAATAAGTTTAAAAAAAATTCCTTCAGAGATTGACACAATGGTCTTACTTTTGTTATGCCAACAAACTGCCTTCTCCTTTTGGACTTTTCCTCATTCCATGCCCTTTGTCTTTATTTTCACATTCACAATGCTGCTCCTTTTCACCACTTGGACCCTGAAAACGCTGCATTCTCAGGGAGACATCCTATAGCCACCCAGTCAAAAGTAGAAAGTGCGCCCCCACCATAGTGATTCTCCGAGGAGGACCTGAAAATCCAGAGACTCCCTCAGCCCTTAGCTCTAGGCCTGACAGAACTGTTTTTGTAATAATCTTGCTCTTATTCCTTCTTATTGTCAGCCTAGTGTATAGGGGAGTTTTCTAACAGCTACATGACGTATGAGAATTGCTCTCCATGGCTAACGGATGCGCCTTTGAGTATTTTATGTTTCAATTCCTTTTCAATTTCCATTTCTAATGTTAACAGATATATATGGTAGTGAATCAGTAACAAATATATAGTAGTACTATTATTATATGTGCTAGAGTCACATATGTAAGACATACATATTTAAAGAATTTTTAAGACCATAAAGCTTAAAAAAAATTTAAAATTTTCGTGTGTGTGTGTGTGTGTGTGTGTGTGTGTGTGTGTGTGTGTGTGACTCCCCTTGAATTTCCTGGGTAGCCAAGGCTAACCTTGAACTTCTATCCTCCTGCCTCCACTTCCAAAGTGCTGGGATTATAGGCATGGCCTCCATGCTTGGTTTATGCAATGCTGGGTAAGCATTCTACCAACTGAGCTGTACCCCAGCTGTACATGTAACCGTCTTGTTAAACAAGAAACACAGAACCAATGCAGAGTTGAAAACCAAGAGGTCACAGCAATAGCTAAGAGCTGAGATTAAAAACCTTACTCTTCACTGCTGCTGCTGTCCTACCTCTCCGCAAGACACCTACTTCCTGTGTGTTTGTCCTTTTTATTGACTTTCTGTCGCATCCGCCTCGACCAGCAAGGAAGACACAACACCAGGCTCTTCTCCAAGCAGTTTATTCAGGAACCTTGAAACAACCTGACTTCTGACCCCGGGGAAAGTCAACCCACAACCTAAATAGCTTCTGGGCAGCCAACCCCAATCTGCCACGTGGGTACTGCGGATAGGTCCAGGTGCTCGGAAGAAAGCCAAATCCTTAGCCTTAGCCAAATAAGGAGTTGTTTATCACAGAGAGCGCTCACCATCGGGAGGGTGGAAGGCAGAAGCCAGCGCCATCTTTGAGGCGCAGCTGCACGCAGCTCTCTACAACTTTCTATTCTGCCTTCCCATTGGTTGTAAACCCAATCACATGACCTCCCCTTCACTGCCCATCTATACAGACCTCCAGGTCTTCTATGGTTGGTATTGAGAATAAAGGCATGTGTCTCCGTGCTGGTGGTATCCTTGAACACACAGAGATCTGCCTGTCATGTGATCAGGATTAAGGGCGTGTGCTACCACTGCCAGACTTCTTCTATGGCTTGCTATTAGCTTTGACCCCCAGGCAACTTTATTTATTAACATACAAATAAAATCACATTTCAGTACAAATAAAATATCACCATACCCAGCCCCATTTTATCTCTTTTATTTAAGTAGCCTAATAGCTCTTTTATCATTAGATACTTCCTTTAATTTTAAATCCATTTGCTGTATGCCTCAACCCTAAACTGTCAGTACTATGCAAGTAGACATTTTTCAATCTTCCTAACTAGAATATTTTCAGATTCCAAGTAGGGCCTAACATACAACAATGGTTTGTCAGATATTGTATTAAAAGAGTCACCGGGCATGCTGGTACACACCTTTAATTCCAGCACTCAGGAAGCAGAAGCAGGCAGATCTCTGAGAGCTCAAGGCCAGCCTGGTCTACATAGTGAGTTCCAGGACAGTCAGAGCTACATAGTGAGACCTGGTCTCAACCAACCAACAAACAATCTCAAACAACAACGACAACAACAACAAAGAATAAAAAATTGAGTGCTAAAGATCAAGAAAAGAATATCAAGCTTTTAAAAATATAAAAATATTACACAAAGGGACTATGACATAGTGTGTGTGCCCAGAAATACTAGTGAATATTTACAGGGGATGCACTGAGCTAGAGAGCATCTAATAAGATGGGAGTCTCACACCCCCATGATTGTCCATTGTTTCAGAGTTTTTGAAAAGCAATAAGAGCCTTAAAAACATGCCTACTCCTTTAGAAGCAATAATTATACTTCCAGTGATATTTTTAAAGGAAATAACAAAATGTACTATTTATATTAGTAAAAAATCTAAATGTTCAAAAATGCTTGCATGGTTACATCAATTACCCATATGTAATGAAATGTTTCGCAGTCATTGAAAAGCACATTTGTAAATCATGCTTAACAGCAAGAGAAAAGGGTTGGATTTATAATTTAAATGAGAAAGCATGATTAAAATGTATAAACACTGATTTCAACTGTAAAAAATTACTGAAAAATATTGGCATGAAATATTTCAAAATCATAGTAATGGCTATCTCCAGGTGGTAGAATTATGGATGGTTTTTCCTTTCTTTATACTTTTCAGGTTTCTTGCCATAAGCCTCCTCTAATAGAATAACACAGAATGTGTTCTAAAGCACAGGGTAGATGCTTGGAGTGTAACAAATAAACGTTTAAAATTATATCTCAGCTGCTAAACCATCACAGAGACAAAATCAGAGAGAGAAAATGGCATATAAATCAGGACTGAAACATCAAGAGTCAATCCAAGTTTGTGCTTATCTATAGGATGAGATGTGGTGCTTGCCTCAAAGGCAGTGACCAAGATCATCTTTGATACATAAGTCTTACCCCAGTACTTGGCATTGGCTCACAATCAATGAATATTAACTCTAATAATATCTAATATCATATCTAACTACGTTTCTACTAGGAATATTTCAGAAAAGACTCTGACTCCCCCTCTCTCCTGACTCTGACTCCCCCCCCTCTCCTGACTCTGACCCCCCCCTCTCCTGACTCTGACTCCCCCTCTCTCCTGACTCTGACTCCCCCTCTCTCCTGACTCTGACACCTCTCTCTCCTGACTCTGACACCTCTCTCTCCTGACTCCCCCCCCCTCCTGACTCTGACACCTCTCTCTCCAGCTTTGACATCTGTCTTTCCTGCTTTGACATCTCTCCAACTTTGATCCCTCTCTCTCCTGACATTTTAGAACCCTCTCTCCAGCTTTGAGGCTTTCCTCCCATTTTGACAGTTCATCTGACTCACTTGTCTTTCTCACATTTCTACCTGTCTTCACGGTCATTACCCTAGAGTTACAAGCACCTCAGATGTCTGCGTTCTGTTGTGATCCTCGCCAGCTTATTCTCCCTGTAATGACTGAAGTCTCTTAAGAATTATGACTCTTCTGTGGTTAAAACATTTCAATGGCTTTGCATTACAGTTTGGGTAATATCTAATGCAGGGAACAGAGGAAATCTTGAGTGAGTGAAGTCCTGAGTCAACATATATTTTGATATGGCTATGCTGAGGAATCCAAGGCCTGAGACCTCTGTGAAAAAATGGCATTGTAAATATGGGCCACACTCAAGAGGAGTGGCAACCTTTCCTCTGGAGTCTAGGTGTAAGTGTGTATGAACAATTGATTGGGGTGTGCAAAGACAAGCAACTTTGGCTTTCTTCCTGGCCTGAGACTTCATGCCTACAGAGATCTGCCAAGTCTAGCTAAACCCTGACCCTAATGTACATGATAAACATGGTGAGGTTTCAGGTTGTGTTGTGAGTTAGAGAACCTACCTATTCCCATTTCAACTGCACATATGTCTGTGTGTCTGTCCTTTCTTCATTTCTCCACTGCCCCTAGCCAAGGTTACAAGACCTAAGTCACATGGGTCCCAGTAATCTAAACCCTTTCTTTCCTTGAGACACTTCTAAGACTCCAAACTTTATGGAAAGTATTTCATTTCTGTACTGTCTTCCTGAAGCTTCTCCAGAGTTAAATTGTCTCATCATCCTCTCCTCGTTCAGAGTAGACACTGAACGCTTGTGTTCCTCAACATTTATACAGTAAAGTCTCAACCACCAGTGTGACTCTGTGTCTTCGAAAGTAATTAACATTAAGTGGAGTCATGATGGGGGGCGGGACCCTGACTCTAGAGTAGTATCCTTAGGAGACATATGAGGAGGGAAAGGTGACAGTCCACAAGGCGGGAAGACCCTTCACCATAAACCAACTCTGATAACTTGCCTTTGGCTTTCTACCCTCCACAACTGAGGAACATATTCTTCACTTTCCTCACCCTGATCTGACTAATCCATCATACTCCACTTCTCCCCTCATCTCATGGGTTCAAACAAAGCTGAAACAATCTGAAAACAGCTCTAAATTATCAGCCTGTAGAATCTCAACCCATCGCCTCACGGCACCGTGAATTACTACCATCTGTCCCTCTTCATGATGTCATCACTTGCTCTAACTTAAATGTGTCTGCTCCTAAAACAGCTCCTGAAACTAAGCAGTGAATGTGATGGGATCAAGAGAGACAGACATTATGAGATGATTAGGCCAAGATGGTGCTTCCCATGCGCATAGGATTAAAGGCTTGTGGAAGAAGCTTCATGCTGATTCAGCTAGCATACCATTCTACCTTATGCCAGTGAGGATGACATTTCTTTCCTGCAGAGATTCACAACACCAAAGTTGCAACTTGGAAGCAGAAATACTGAGCTACAGCTAGCACTCTCTTGGACTTCCCATCATCATCCAGAAGCGTGACAATACAAATTCCAGCTCTTCGTAATTACCCAGACACTGGTGTTTTGTTACATAGCATGCATAGATGAACACATCACCTAATGGTTAATATTTGTATTCATAATGGACAAAAGAACTACAAAGTCCTGTAACCCAACTTTGTATAGCCCCATGTCTGATATGATGATTTCTCAGAGTACTTCATTGAGTTGATTTAAGTATTTGAAAGAACAGATCATTTCAGTCTTCATCTTTGTTAGCTGGGGAAAATCAATATTAAATTTTTCAAAAGATTTATTGAAAAAAGGTTCGGAAATAGCTTTAAGAGCAGTGAATTGTTTATAATAGAGTGCAAGGCAGTGGTCCTTCATCTATTCTAAGTGCTGTATACTCTAAGGACATTATAATCCCCACAGGTCAAAATGCACTTTAAGAGCCAGGCTTTGCAGTCATGTTGACTCCCATGGAACTGCAGCTGACCACTACCTCACAGGTGTGTGACTTAAAGACAAAATTCTGATAAGCTTAACTTCCCTCCACCCTCTCTTCTTTCCTTTCTTCTTTTATTTTGCGTATGGAACCTAGGACCTCACATAACCTAAGCTAGCTTCTACCACCAAACTGTGTCCCCAGCTCCTATACTGAAATGTCTCCATCATGCAGTACCTTAGTTACTGCTCTGTGGCTTTGATAAGACACCATGACTAAGGGAACTCATTGGAAAAAGAGTTTGCTTGGGAATTACAGCTTCAGAGGTTTAGAGTCTCTAACCATCATGGCAGGGAACGTGGCAGCAGGCAGGCAGGCAGGCATGGTGCCAGAGCAGTAGCTTAGAGCGTACATCTTGATGCACCAGCACAAGGCAGAGAGAGAACTAACTGGGCAGAGCACGGGCTTTTGAAACCTAAAATCTGACCCCCAGTAACAGACATACCCCCTTCAACCAGGCCACAGCTCCCAATCCTTCCCAAACAGCCCCATCAACTCAGGACCAAGTATTTAAAGATGTGAGCCTGTGGGGGCCATTCTCATTTAAACCACCACATTCGGTTTTCTCAGCCGTTCATTGCAGTTGATAATTAATATCCCTTTTCTAGAAATGTTAGAGCAATAAGAGAAACAACAGAGGTAAAATCTCTTAGAATAACAACCAGCATGTGGTAGGTACTCAGTTGTTGGTAGCTGTTATAATTTTTTTAATTAGTGAAACAGGTTTAGAAAAAGGCCAACTACAGGTTTTCCTGTACACCAAGGTTGAGGACTGGGACTGAGCTGCTTCACACGCTGTAGAATGACTGATGACTTTGGGTTTCCTTTTGAAGTTCCTGTGTCCAACACGATTCTAGTTTATATGCTCCCCACTGTGTTCCAAATAGATTACAGAGAGATTGAACATGAATGTAAACTACAACAAAGTTAATTTAGAGTTAGAGATAGAATAAGAGGGAAGACAAAGTTGGGTTATCAATAAATAATATACCACGAAAGCTAGGAGTATATAAAGGCTCAAGACACAGCTCTAAGAGCTAGCAAGATGACTCCTCAGGCAATAGGTGCTGGCAGACAAGCCCGATGGCCTGAATTTGAGCCCCAGGACCCAAATGGTGGAAGGAGAGAACTGACTCCTGAAAACTGTCCTCCGACCTCCCAGGTGTGTGCCTTAGCATGTGTACCTTCACCAACAAATGTAATACATTTATTTTTAAGATGAAGCACTAAAGCGAAAGAAGTTAAACTGGAATGTTAATTCTCTTCTACCCCTCCTCCTTTTAAATTTTTTTCTCAAAGTTATTTAAATGGTATATTAACTTTTAAAACCCTATTTTTACTTTCAGCATCAAAATTTCTATTTAAAAATTGTCATACATGGTGCACACTTTTAATTCCAGCATTTAAGAGGCAGAGCTATCTGAATCTCTGTGATTTTGAAGCCATGAAGTTCCAGGACAGCCAGGCTACATAGTAAGACCATGTCTCAAAATAATAATAATAGTAATGATAGTAATAATAATGATAGTCTAAACCTATGGATGAATTCTGATTTTCTCTGTTTTGGTTCACAAAGTTGTGATGGTTAACTTTGGTTATCAACTTGACTGGATCTGGATCAACTAAGAAGAACACTGTTGAGCACACCTGTAAGGAATTTTCCTGGGCAGGTTATTTGAAGTGGGGAGTATTGGAGAAATTATTTTGGCCACTCCACGTAGTTAAAAGGATATTTATTTAATGGCAAAACTCACAAATTAAGTAATGGGTAGGTCGCAGGGTCTGGGGAAGGTGTAATGCAGTCCAACGGTGTTCTCCGGAGCTCTACACAGTCAATCTGCACTGGTCAGCGTCCCGGCACGAGAGAGCGCCCAGAGCGAGCGCTGGCCCATCCAGCTCTCGGGTCCCCAGGCGCCTCCCCTCGCCCCGCCTCGTAGGCGTGACAGTTGCCAGAGTCTCAATGGGGGTTGGAACTTCCAGAACCAAGTTGGAATGGCTACCCACTACATCTCCCCCTTTTTGTCTAAATAAGAAGGTTCTAAACTAATACAAGACTATATACAAAGGAATGGTTATCAAATATTGTCCAGAAATAATGAGAGATAATGACCTAGATAAGATGTAACTACAACCAATGCAAACAATATCAAGCAAGAAACACATACTAAAATCCAGAGAAGTATAGAGCATAGGTAAACAGCATATTATAAAGATCATTCAAAGGTGTCCTATCCTAAAGAACCTGAACCTAATACTTAATAAGTTCTATCTAAGATATTATATATACTAAGTTGTAACTATAACTGCTAGTCTTCAATCCCATCAAAGACCGGAGAAGGAACATAATGGTACCTGAGAAATGGTAGACGGATGCAAGCAACTTCGGGAATCTTGCAAGAGTAGACCAAGACAGCTGGCAGCCTGGACAGTCACCTGATGTTTCTCAGCATTGTTGGTGCATTCAAATTGGCTACAGGCCTAGAGTATCTGACAGACCATTTTCAGAAGCAGGAATTCTGAGAGACCATCTTACCCTGTCTTGGCAGAGTACAGTGGTCGCTTTCCTTGTGTCCCGCTTGTCCAGAAAGGACAGCATTGCATTTGTACTGTCAGCCGTCAAGGCAAGGGCAGTTCTTTGCCCAGTAGGCCATTTTGTGCCAAAAGACAAACTTCCAAATGGAAATGTCTTAGAAGCCCAACATTCTCTCGGGATCAATTGGTGCAGCCAGGAGCAATTGTGTCTCACGTCAACAGAATTCTAAGTTATTTAAATGCCATATTCTCCAGGTCTATGAAGTGTTTGAAGATTACCTGCCCATCTAACCTATGTATCTGTAAATCTGGATAACCTAACTAACGTAACTATAGAGATGACATAGGCGACTATAAATCTATAAATCTTATCTATCAAAATAACCTAAGGACTAAGGCTTCACGTAAATAAGGTAAACAGTCTATAAGCAAATGTATGGTGAAGAACGATGACTTCAAAATTGTGACAATACACAAGATATTTATAACAGAGGTAGGAATATATAGTGCGATATGCAATATGACAATAATATTAAATATATATCAATATACCGAATATCCTAAACAGAAGTAGAACATATATAAAGTATGACAGATATAAATTTACATTTGTATCAATATAAAAATGTTTCAAATAAGAGTAGAAATATATGTACATTATAACAAATATAGTTCTGTATTTGTATCAATATACAAATTATCTTAAACAGGAGTATAAAAATAGTCTACATTTGTATCAACATATAAGATTCTATAACAGTACAAATTACAGTGCAAATTATCTAAGGTTGCTATTTTACTAAGTTTGTTTACTAGTATATACAATGATTTACCATCATATCTTATACCTATCCGTTCCATTTCTTCTCCCCCACTCCTTCTTTTTTTTTTTTTTTTTTTTTTTTTTTTTTTTTTTTTTTTACAATCCTGAGTTAATATTTTCTTCCACCCCCAACCCTATAACCGTCATCCATAACCCTGAGAATTATGAAACCTAAGGGAGAAGGGGCGTCGTTTTCTTAGAATTGCTTCCTGCCGTTTAGGGGGTGATGTTATCTCTGTTGGGTACTGTGAGAAAGCTCAGATAGTTAAATCTCAGTTAGACTAACTGTAGGTTCTGCAGCAAGTTTTAGAGTAATGGGTAAGATTGTCTGAAATTCTGGCAAGAAGTGTAGTATGATGATGATTACCATGGCATCATTCTGGATTGGGTAGAGTTGTTGTTGTTGGGGCCCCATCTTCCTTCTGGTGACTTCTGAGATTGCTATTGGAAAAACTTATTTGTTATCAAAAATGGGAGGTTTGGATTTAAAGAGGACATAGCATGTAAGAAAGGATTCTGAGAAATCAAGAGTAAGCATGGAGAGAATTAGAATTTAGAAGACAATGGTCCCTTTTTATTGGTTTCCTTCTGTCTCACACCAGAGGGCTCTTCTGATATGGGACTGAAGAATCTCTTAAACTTTTCTTTTAGCAATATGCTTGGGTTTAGAGAAGGAGTGAGCCAATTCCATCTCCAAAGCCAGCTTGGCTATAATTGAATTGGAACCACAACTTTTCTAGATTGATAGAGAGAAAGATGTTAGACAGTGAGATTTTACCATGTGTAGATTGGTACCAATAGATTCTTCCTTTCTGCTGTAAACATCCGGATATCCAAGGCCTTATGAGTTTTGAAAGATGGGTATTTCCATTATCCTGTAAAGACAAAAACAGAACCCTACCCCACCCTTTGATTGTTAAATTTTTCTTACAACTTGTAGAGATGTCACATTGGTGGATGATCTTTTACTTCTCTTCATCAAGGGGTTTTTCCTGTTCGAATCGAATTTTTATTAATTTTGTTGGTATCCATAGCTTTTCTTCTCCTGCAGAAACAAAGGCAAAACCCCTTCCCCAACGTAGAACATATCCAGGTTTCCATTCTGAGGTCAGCACATCCTTAAAATAAATTGGTTGGTTTAGCTCAGGAGTTTTGTCTGTTGTCCAATGTCTCTCCGCAGCTGTTGTTCCTTTCTCATTAGCATTGAGAAAATTCAAGGTTAATAAAGCACTATGCAGTCTATTTCTAGGAGTCATTGTTACCTGTTGCTGTTTATTTAGCATATCCTTTAAAGTTCGATTGGATCTCTCTATGACTGCTTGGCCTGTGGGATTGTGTGGTATACCTGTAACATGCTTTATATTATAATAAGCAAAGAACTGTCTCATTTTATTGGAGACATATGCCGGGGCATTGTCTGTCTTAATTTGTACAGGTATTCCCATGATGGCCATAACTTCTAATAGGTGTGTAATCACAGAATCAGCCTTTTCAGAACTCATAGGAGTTGCCCATTGAAATTCTGAATAGGTGTCAATGGTATGATGTACATACTTTAATCTTCCAAATTCTGCAAAATGAAACACATCCATCTGCCAAATTTCATTTCTTTGTATACCTTTTGGATTACTCCCTGCAGGTAATGGAGTTTGGTTATAGATGGAACAAGTAGGACATTTTTTCACAATATCCCTAGCCTGTTGCCAAGTGATGGAGAAATCCTTCTTCAAACCTTTGCTATTTATATGGTGTTTCTTATGATATTCTGAAGCTTCTAGCACATTACCTATTAGTAACTGATCAATCTCATCATTACCTTGTGCTAAAGGTCCTGGCAGACCTGTATGGGATCTGATATGTGTTATATATATAGGATGTTCCCTTTTTCTGATGATTTCCTGCAATTGTATGAATAATGAAGTTAATTCTGTATTATCAGGAATAAATTCAGCAGTTTCAATATGTAAAACAACTCTCTCTGCATATTGAGAGTCAGTGACTATATTGAGGGGTTCTGTGAAGTCCATCAGTACCATAAGAATGGCATACAGTTCTGCCTTTTGTACAGAGCTATATGGACTTTGCACCACTTTACTTAAGTCTCCTGATTTATATCCTGCTTTCCCTGATTTATTTGCATCAGTATAGAATGTGAGGACTCCAGAAATTGGCTTTTTGTCGTACAATGTGAGGAAGGACCCATTCAGTCTTCTTTATGAATTCTATTCTCTTGCTTTTGGGATAGTGGTTGTTAATCTCTCCCAAAAAGTTACTGCAGGCTCTCTGCCAGTATTCATTATCTTTCCATAGTGATGAAATTTCCTCATTAGTTAATGGTACTACAATTTCTGCTGGGTCCATTCCTGTCAACTGGCGAAGTCTTAATTTACCCTTTTGAATCAAATCAGAGATCTTTTCTATATAAGTCTTTAATTTCTTATTTGGTTTACGTGGTAGGAATATCCATTCCAATATAATATCTTCCCTCTGCATCAAAATACCTGTTGGGGAATGTCTGGAGGGGAATATGACAAGAATGCATTTAAGTTCTGGATCCACACGATCCACATGTGCTTCTCGAATTGTCTTTTCTACTAGAGCCAATTCCTTCTCAGCTTCGGCTGATAATTCTCTTGGACTATTTAATTCTTTGTCCCTTCTAGAGTATTAGCCAAATTTTGTAGTCCATCTTTGGGTATTCCCATGATACCCAGTAAGTTGGAAATGCTTCCTAATAACTTTTGAAAATCATTAAGAGTCTTCAATCTATCTCTTCTTAGTTGTACCTTTTGGGGTCTAATTTTTTGTAGCTCTATCTTATATCCTAAGTAATTAATAGAATCTCCTCTTTGTATTTTTTCAGGAGCAATTTGCAGTCCCCAGTGAGGCAAAACCTTTTTTACTTCTTCAAACATGCTTTCCAATGTATCTAACTTTTTATCAGCTAATAGGATATCATCCATATAGTGATAAATTATGGATTGTGGAAACTTTACACGAATTATCTCTAATGGTTTCTGCACAAAGTATTGACACAAAGTAGGACTGTTTAACATTCCCTGTGGGAGGACCTTCCATTGATATCTCTTGACTGGCTGAGAATTATTATAATTAGGTACTGTGAAGGCAAATTTTTCTCTATCATTTTCCTGTAAGGGTATGGTAAAGAAACAGTCTTTTAAGTCAATAACTATTATAGGCCATTCTTTTGGTAGCATAGAGGGCAAGGGCATCCCAGTCTGTAGGGAGCCATTGGCTGAATTACTTTATTAATAGCTCTCAGATCTGTCAGCATTCTCCAATTACCAGATTTTTTTTTTTTATAACAAATACAGGAGAATTCCAAGGACTGGTAGATTCTTCAATGTGTTGAGCATTTAACTGCTCTTGAACCAGCTGTTCTAAAGCTTGTAGCTTCTCTTTTGTCAAAGGCCATTGTCCAACCCAGACAGGTTTATTAGTTAGCCATTTTAAAGGTAAGGCAGTTGGTACTTCTGAGAGTTCAACAACAGTCGTGCTCTGTTTGTGAACAGCCTGAATGGTTGGTGACTGATTTTTATAGCATGTTATGATATTATTCCTAGAAACATGCATTGGTCTGTATTCCCTTTCTGAAAGTGTAGGAATTTTAATCTGGGTATTCCACTGTTGTAACAGATCTCGGCCCAAAGATTTACTGCTACATTTGCTACATAAGGCTTCAGCCTTCCTCTCTGTCCTTCTGGCCCTATGCATTCAACCCATCTCGAACTCTGTTTTATCTGAGATAGGGTGCCAATCCCTAACAGTTGGACATCTACCTCTTGAAGAGGCCAATTTGGATGCCATGATTTTGGTGTAATTATAGTCACATCTGCACCTGTGTCCACCAGGCCTCCAGAACCAGGCCATTAATTCGAATTCTAAGCTTTGGTCTTTGTTCATTTATGGAAGTCTGCCAAAATATTTGTTTTATAGTGTTCTTTGTAAACTGTGATCCAGCTATCAAAGCTGTTTTATCATCCATTGCAGTATCAGTTTTTACATTAGGCATTGGTTTATTCAGTTGTCCTGGAGAGGAATTTCTTCCACAGTGGCAGGGAATGTTCGTACTACGTTTGGTTTGGGGGCCTGCAAGAGGCCCCCTGAGGAGTTTCCCGCCAGTAAAGGGTTGCCTTGTATATCTATTTTTGATCTGCACTCACTGGTCCAATGTCGGCCTTTGCCACATCTTCTACATAATCCAGGAGGTGGTTGGGGTCTCCTGTTTAGGCTATTCCTAGAAGGAGTATTGCTTCTAGGAGTACCCCATGTACAGTTTTTTACTTATATGACCTGGTGTACCACACTTAAAACATTTGGTAACACGGGGCCTTCTTTCACCTCTGGGATTTGTCTCTCCTATCCAAGCCTCATTACTGTAGTTAAGAGACTGAACACTGTGGGGGTATTGTGTCCCCCAAAATATTGTGTATTCTAATAAATTTATCTGGGGGTCAGAGAACAGACAGCCACTAGATACAAAGGCTAGAAAATGGTGGCACTCACACCTTTAATCCTAGCATTCCAGAGATAGAAATCCCTCTGGATCTCTGTGAGTTCAAGGCCACATTGGAAATAGCCAAGCATGGTGACACATGCCTTTAATCCCAGAAAGCCAGCCTTTAATCCCAGGGAGTGGTGGTAGAAAGTAGAAAGGTATATAAGGCGTGAGGCCCAGAAACTAGAGGCATTTGGCTGGTTCAGGATTTGGCTGGTTAAGCATGTGGCTGGTTAAGCATTCAGGCTTTCCAGCAACACAGTTCAGCTGAGATTCATTCTGGATGAGGACTCAGAGGCCTTCCAGTCTGAGGAAACAGGACCAGCTGAGGAATTGGCGAGGTGAGATAGCTGTGGCTTGTTCTATCTCTCTGATCTACCAGCATGGACCCCAATAACTCGCCTCAGGTTTGATTTTATTAATAAGAACTTTTAAGATTCATCCTACATCTGGCGCCCAACGTTCGTGTTACGAATTCATGAAAAAGCTGTTTGCCTGTGGCCTTGTGAGCCCCAGCGCAGGCCCAAGCTACACTCAGCCGGTTGTGGTGGCGCACGCCGGTAGGATTTGCTGAAGGAGACAGAGGCAGTAGGATCCGGAGTTTGAGGCCAGCCTAGGAGGCTTGGGAGAAGCTTTGGCCTGGACTGAGCCACAAACAGTGGTGGGACCATGGAAGCAGTGGCTACTGCTCCACGTTGCCAGCTCCTTCTCATCATGTTGGTGACTGCGGTGATGCTGCTACCTGGGATGAAGGATTTACTGCTGCTGGTTCAGAGAAGAATTGCCAGGACCATCGTGTTACAAGAAAGCATTGGCAAAGGTCAGTTTGGAAAATTTTGGCAAGACAAATGGTGGGGAGAAATTGTTGTGAAGATTTTCTATTCTAGGGAAGAATGTTCATGGTTCCGAGAGACAGACATTTATCAGACTATGATTGCTCCAAACCACAGAGGAGGCAAAAAAAAAAAAAAAAAAAAAAAAAAAAAAAAGTCTGCAGGAAACCATGACCATGCCTAACAGTGACTTTGAAATCTTTAAAAAGATGACAGGATCCTACAACGATGATTCCACATGGACTATGATAAAGCCATTAAGCCGATTAACACCATGGAAAAATCGACTTTGGACTACAAACTGGTCAGAACAATTTCGAGAGGACTAGTTGAGATGATCCAGCCTGACAGACTACTTGAACAAGGACTTGAAACAAGCCCTGAACTTTCCTATTATGCAGAGACTGGACAAATGATACAGGACTTGATGATTAACCCAAAAATTTTCTTTTCAAGATTCCCTAAAGGTATCTTCACCCCTAGAAAGCAAAAAGAAAAAGAGAATATAGATATGAGATAGATCATTGAATCTACTCTGAGAAAAAAGATAAAAAGAGAATATAGATATGAGATAGATCATCGAATCTACTCTGAGAAAAAAGATAAAGAAATAATAGGATAAATAGGTAGATCACTGAATCTACACTGAAGAAAAAGGGGAAGATATAAAAATGACAAAAGGTAGACTAATGAATCTATTATGAAAAGAAAAGGATATGATAAGATAAAAAGGGAGATTATAGAATTTACTTTTAAAAAGGAACTACTTGTTTTAAATAAGATAAGTAATGAAAATTTTTTTGGTCTGAGTTTATCAGATGTTACTGGACTGGACATTGTTAATTTATATAACGGAGTTTTTATCTGAATCGGTCAAATGTTAATGGACCAGACATCAGTAATGTAATTTTTGTCTGTATATATTGTATATTATTAGATAGTTCTTCTTGTATTAGTTATAAGCTTTTTTAATTTTAGACAAAAAGAGAGGAGATGTGGGGGTATTGTGTCCCCCAAAATATTGTGTATTCTAATAAATTTATCTGGGGGTCAGAGAACAGACAGCCACTAGATACAAAGGCTAGAAAATGGTGGCACTCACACCTTTAATCCTAGCATTCCAGAGATAGAAATCCCTCTGGATCTCTGTGAGTTCAAGGCCACATTGGAAATAGCCAAGCATGGTGACACATGCCTTTAATCCCAGAAAGCCAGCCTTTAATCCCAGGGAGTGGTGGTAGAAAGTAGAAAGGTATATAAGGCGTGAGGCCCAGAAACTAGAGGCATTTGGCTGGTTCAGGATTTGGCTGGTTAAGCATGTGGCTGGTTAAGCATTCAGGCTTTCCAGCAACACAGTTCAGCTGAGATTCATTCTGGATGAGGACTCAGAGGCCTTCCAGTCTGAGGAAACAGGACCAGCTGAGGAATTGGCGAGGTGAGATAGCTGTGGCTTGTTCTATCTCTCTGATCTACCAGCATGGACCCCAATAACTCGCCTCAGGTTTGATTTTATTAATAAGAACTTTTAAGATTCCTGCTACAGAACACCATTAGTATATTGAATCCATTCTTCCAAAGGAGCTGATCTGATCTTTAATGGTGTAAGTATTCTTCTGCATTCTGCATTAGCATTGTCGAATGCCAAGGACTCAGTTAATACTTTTCTTAATTCTTTGTCTGACACAGCTCTTGTTATAGCTCTGTTCAGTCTTTGTAAAAAATCAGTGAAGGGTTCCTGCGGTCCCTGAAATATCTTTGTGTATACCTCAGTTGGTTTTCCAGGTTCTGGAATTTTTTCCCAAGCATTTAGAGCTGCTGTACGGCATAGGGATATTGTATGCTCATCATAAGTGGCTTGTACATTCCTGTCAGCGAAACATCCCTCACCAAGTATTTGATCTTGGGAGATCACAAAACCTCTGATTTTACCTTGTTGTTCTAAATTTTTTGCCTCTTCTCTCAACCAGCTTTTCCACTGTAACTGCTGACTATATTCTAGAACAGCTGAAATTAACTGATGCCAGTCATCTGGAATGATTCTATGTGAGGTAGACCACGAATTTAACATCTGTTTTACATATGTGGATTGTATCCCATACGTAACTACTGCTTCCTTTATATTTTTAAAGTCCCTTGTTGAAATTGGTTGTAATGTATATGTCATATATGGCTCGGGGTGTGTGTCATCTGCTGGCTTCTCATGGACAATAACAGGATAAGCCATTGTATGAGAGCCATTTGGAGATGTTACAACCTCTATGGTCTTGACCTTCTGCTTATTAGTTCCCTTGTCATGTTTACTGAGAGTTTCTTCTAGGGCTTGCAAACAAGCACCTAGGGTCTGTTCTAGGGAGTGAACCTCCTCTCTTGTAAGGGACTCCATATTTCTCATGGAATCATAGAAGTTTTTATGTTCCTCAGAAACACATGATTCCATGGACCTTATCCTATCAATTAACGATAATCTTTCTTCCTTATATACTGTCTGAGTAGCCACAACTTCACTCTGAAGAGTTAGTGTTCTATCCATTAAATATTCATATTTATTATCAATAAAATCAATTTTGGGTACAAGCCTGTTTTGTACATCCTGATTAGCAGATTCTAGAGAAAGAATCTTTTTCTCTAAGCCTTCATTGCTATCTTTGAAAGCAGATTCCAGAGAGAGAATCTTTTTCTCTAAGCCTTCATTGCTATCTTTGAAAGCAGATTCCAGAGAGAGAATCTTTTTCTCTAAGCCTTCATTGCTATCTTTGAAAGCAGATTCCAGAGAGAGAATCTTTTTCTCTAAGCCTTCATTGCTATCTTTTAAAGCCTGTATCAGTCCCAATAATGACTCATCTTTGTTCTTAAACCAGTGTTTGAACACTGTGTGAATTATTATGATGAATGCCAAAATGGTATAGCCCAGATATGCCTTAGGAATGTCGTATATTTCCAGGAAGATGTCATTCATCATACAGGCAAAAAGGTTTTTAAATTCTTGTGAGGTAATGTTGTCGGCCATATTACACGAATTACTCAAAATTTGTTAGTCAATTTTAAGGTGTAAAATTATCAAGTACCTTTACTTGAAACAATATGCTTACCTTTCGTGTAGTAGCCCTTTTCAGCCAGCAGGTGGCGTTGGTACAGCTCCGAAACAGGGCCTGCTGGCGATCTTGGCTGGGGTCGGAGGGAGATGGCGGAATGGCGGAATGGCAAATCGGAGCTAGCACTCTCCTGCCTCTTTCGCTGGTCTGGGGCTAAGCTAGGGAATTGAGATAGGACTAGCTGCTCCCTTTTTCGGGAATGGAACCGTGTAGGTGTTCCCTGGTTATATGGAACTTTGCAGGCGGGTTTAGGTACCCGCCAGCTAGGGAGGAGACGGCGGGAGCCGCCCAGGCCTTTGGAGTTTGCCCCACGTGAGCGCCAGATATTGGAGAAATTATTTTGGCCACTCCACGTAGTTAAAAGGATATTTATTTAATGGCGAAACTCACAAATTAAGTAATGGGTAGGTCGCAGGGTCTGGGGAAGGTGTAATGCAGTCCAACGGTGTTCTCCGGAGCTCTACACAGTCAATCTGCACTGGTCAGCGTCCCGGCACGAGAGAGCGCCCAGAGCGAGCGCTGGCCCATCCAGCTCTCGGGTCCCCAGGCGCCTCCCCTCGCCCCGCCTCGTAGGCGTGACAGTTGCCAGAGTCTCAATGGGGGTTGGAACTTCCAGAACCAAGCTGGAATGGCTACCCACTACAGGGGAGGCTCACAGAAATATGGATAGCACCTTCTGGTGGCAGCCAGATAAAGGGTGACCTGGTCCAATGACGAAAGTTTCGCTTTCTTTCCCTGTTGTCTTCTGGTTCTGCTGACAAGTTCAGCTACCTTGTTCAGGTCATTCTGTCAGTTCTTCTACTCTACTGCTGCTGCTACCATTGTTTCTTTGACATCAGAACTCAGCCTCTTCAGCCTTCCAAGGTGGACTGAAGACTGGTGGCTCTCCAGTACTTTCCCAGGTCTTCCAACTGGGAAGCGTTCAGCATCATGGCACTGGTTCTTCAGCCTCTTCAATGTGCTGTCAGCCTTTTCTGACTCCCCATCCCATATCAGGAAAGCTGACTTAATAAATCCCCCTTGAATATATATGCATTCTATTGATGCAGATCCTTAGAGAACCCCAGCTAATCCAGAAACTATATATAAGCCTTGTGAGAAGATGGACACATTCATGAATGGGAACACAGGAGTTTAGTGTTAATTAGATACTGTGCCCTCCTGGGTACCAACCCAAACTTTCCATTGTTCTGCTATCTTGACTTTATGAAGTAATTAGGTTTTCCATTTTGCAGATAGGGGTTTATCTATAAACAGTGAACATCCTAGAGTTGCAAATAGTTAGAACTCAAATCTAACTGTGTCTGACTTCAACTGCCACTATCACATCAGTAGCAGCTATTTGAGGAGAGAACACACAGTTCTGTCCAAAGGTCAAAGCATCTCCAAAGAGCCCTTTGCAAGCCCAGCTTCTCAGGTTCATCTCCCGATGGGGAGATTTGCTAAGTGATGTGTGTCATTAGGTGGTCATGTTTGCATGCTGTGCCAGACTGCCAGCAAAAATGTCAGTGATGATTGGGGAGAAGGTCTTGCATGGGTATGCAGGGCTATAGGAATCATTCAGAAGGCCCCAGAATCTGACTCAAGCCTAACAAAAAACAATAGAAACAAAACAAAATGGATATCAGATCAACTATGGATGTCGTGAATCAGAAGTACACATGGCATAATTAAAAGCCTATGAAAGGACCTCGGATCTTTAGAATTATAGCTCAAACCAAGGGAGATATTAAGATGTTAAAGCTACAATGCTCATTAATCTTTGCCCAAACTAGGGGAAATGTTGCCTAGAAGTATTAGTGATTTCATCATGGGTGATTTAGACTAAAAAAATCCAAAGAAGCAAAAGTTTAAGATGGAATATCTATAGACATTCCTTCCACCATCTCACCAATGAAATAGAAGATTGTGATCATTTATAATAATATACGAGCAGTTGGATCTCAGTTGGAAAACATCAGGTTTAACTCTGTATAGTTCTGGATTAAAAGGTCTCTCTCTCTCTCTCTCTCTCTCTCTCTCTCTCTCTCTCTCTCTCTCTCGCTCATATGTGTGTTTTATGCTTGTACATGAGGAGGCTATTGAGAGATGTTGGTTGTTGTTCTATATAGTCCAGAGAATGGTTTATAGTAGCTGTGTTTTGAAAGAGTGAATTCATTAAGTAGATAGCAAGTAAAAACAAAAGAATAAAAAGAATAAATATTGAGTAGCAGATAGAGAGAAGCAGCTGATAGAAAGAAAAACATTATCAAATCAGGTGCTCAGACCTCCAACAGGGACAACTGGGGAGCCCCTCTGAGGTGGTCAGAGTCAAGGTGGAACAGCACTCCTGCCCCATTCCTCAGGCCAGTCTTCCAAGTTAAAGAACAAACAGCAGCAGGTAACATGATCTAACCAGTTACGTACAACCATCTAGCAGAATTTGACTGGGGATGTTGAAGCAGTTAGCTAGAGAGTCCTCAGTGGAGCTTTATCTCTATGGATGAGCTTCCCATGGGGCAACTTCTGACTTCCCATTCCTACATTGGCATTTGTGTATTAGGAGGTCAGCAATAATGTCAGTCAGAAATAGCTGACCTTGTGGGTGCTCCCAAGAACACACTTTTGATACTCCCAGGTCTTGTTTCTCCTTTCCTTGTTATGGAGCCATGGGCCCAGCCTGACATAGGACAGAGGGTTTGGGGGATGCCTGATGGAAATATGCTTGGGTCTGAAGGATGTGTGAGAGCAACCCCACTTTCGCAGTGAATTCAAACAGCAGACAACAGTCTACTGACTTAATGTCCTACTCTGTTACTCTCTGCCTTCGTCCCTTGGGACAGTCTCTGTTGTCATTGACCCTGGAACGAAGCTGGATAGCAAGCCCCAGGGGTCCCCACACACCAATGCTAGGGTTACAGGTGTGTGTTCAACCTCATCTGGCTTTTGATGTGGGTGCTGGGGATTTGAACTCAGGCCCTCAAGCTTCAGAGCAAGTGCTCTGACCCACAGAGCCATCTTCCTGACTGCTAAACCCTTTTTATGAGCAAGCATGCACATAACTTTCAGTGTGCCTTGGTAATCCTGTGCTCTCCTGACCGTTCTACTGTCTTACTCGTCCTCTAGTTCTCAAGAAGAATAAAGGACATACACTAAACATTTGACACACTTCTGAAGGCTGAGTCAGGCAAGGCTTAGCAAACAGGGTCCAGTGTGGCTGCTCCAGTTTTGCCTTGAAGGGACAGTGGGCCACAGGCACACCTGTTCGTCTATGCGCTGCCTACAATTGCCTTTGTGCTCTCTGGCAGAGTTGAGTGTTGTGACCTAGACTCCACGAAGCCCCAAACCCCTAACAGAAAAAGTCTGCCAACCCTGGCGGTGAGACAGAAAGACTTCCATCTCCTAACTTTATTTGTTAAAAGAGAAAACAAGCTGGGCATTGGTGGCACACACCTTTAATCCCAGCACCCGGGAGGCAGAGCCAGGCGGATCTCTGTGAGTTTGAGGCCAGCCTGGGCTACCAACTGAGCTCCAGGAAAGGTGCAAAGCTACACAGAGAAACCCTGTCTTGAAAAACCAAAAAAAAAAAAAAAAAAAAAAAAAAAAAAAAAAAAAAAAAAAAAGAGAGAGAGAGAGAGAGAAAACAAAAGCAAAAAATAAAGATAATAATAATAATAATGATAATGATAAAGTGTGTGTGACAGGCGACATGTCCCTTGTGGGTGCTCCTCTGTCATGTGGGTTTTCTTTTAAAAGTGTTTTTTGGGAAAACATTTAAGAATATGGACCAAGCCAGGCAGTGAAGACATATGCCTTTAATCCCAGCACTTGGGAGGCAGAGGCAAATGGACCTCTGTGAGTTCTAGAACAGCCTGGTCTACAGAGGGAGTTCCAGGACAACCAGAACTACATAGGGAAACCCTGTCTCAAAAAAAGAAAGAAAGAAAGAAAGAAAGAAAGAAAGAAAGAAAGGAAGGAAGGAAGGAAGGAAGGAAGGAAGGAAGGAAGGAAGAAAGAAAGAAAGAAAGAAAGAAAGAAAGAAAGAAAGAAAGAAAGAAAGAAAGAAAGAAAGAAAGAAAGAAAAATAATATGGACCAAATGTCATCTCATCAGCAGAGCATTTTGTGTGGCTTGCCTTTTCTCTGTATCTGTAGTTAGCATGCTGCAGGGGAACTGTATCTGTCTCTTAGATAAATTTCTGAGTTTTATAATGAAAAAGACTAGGTGTATTCTTGAAAGCAGTTGTCTCAAGGGCTACAATGGCTTTATAGCACAATGAAGAAAAATATTCATCTTTATAGTTTACAAAGTATTTCCCAATTATTTAACTGGATTCATTCTATCTAGTTTTTGTTCAAATATCAAACTAGAGGATGTTACTCTGAACATTACATAAAAGAACAACCTGTTCCACTCTAGTCCTTTTTTTTCCATTAAAAAAAACTATATTGTATATTTAAAGTGTATTTCAGATGAAGCTATGAGATATGGCTGGGTAATGAAATAATTACTATAGTGATATTAACACAATTAAGACACTTATTGTCTCAGAGTTGACCTTTACTTATGTGTGTGGAAAAAACAGCTAAAGTCTACATTACTTAGCAACTACTATTTTATTCTCTTGTTCTGTGTATTTGAATGTTTATATTTTAGAGTCCACATGTAAATGAGATTGTGCAGCTTCTATCTGTGTCTGATTTATTTCACTCCCCATTTCATGTAGGTTGATTGTGTGTGACAAGTAACAGGGTTTCCTTTTTAAAGACTGAGTAACATTCAGTGTGTGTATGCAAATACATCACACTTTCTCCATTCATGCACTGATGGACGCCAGCTGTTTCCACTTGTGGCTGTGGTGAACAGTGCTGTAGTGAACACAAGAATGAAGATATCTTTAAGAGGCAGTGAACTCTTCTCTGAGTATATACTCAGGAAGAGGAATTGCTGGGTCATATGGTAGTTTTAGTTTTAATGATCTGAGTTTTCATACTGTTTCCATACAGACTACACACACTGATTTACACTCCCAGCATCATTGTTCTAAACACCCCTTATCTCCACTGTTTAGTGGGCATTTGGTCTCCTTGACCTTTCAATGACAGATACCTTAGCAGGTGTAAGCTTGTGTCTCAGGGAGGTCCTGATTTACATTCCCCTAGTGACCAGTAAACTAATGATGTTGAGCATTTTTTCAGATTCAGAAAACAATGTGCAGTCAGCTATTTTCATGTTTTCTTTGGGGAAGTGTTTACTCTGGTACTTTGTCACTTTTAAAACATAGTTAATATAATATTTTTATCAATTCTTTGAGAATGTCAAACAATGTATTCTGACCATATTCGCCCCTCCCAGTTCATCCCTGATCTCTCTATCCCTTCCCAATTGTGTGTCTTTTTAAAAATAACTCATGCAGTCCAATTTGTGCTGCCAATCTACATGGGGTGGGGGACACCCAATGGAGCATAGTCTACACTATGGTGCCATAATCATAAAGAAAACATTTTTGACCACTTTATTGGGTTGTTTTTCTATTATTTGGTGGTCCGAGCTCAATTTTGGATATTAATGTCTTAGCAAGTGTGTTGTTTGCACACCTTCCCCAATTGTAGGCTGCTTCTTCACTTTCTTGATTGTTTCTCTGCTGGGCCCAAGCTTTGAGTTGGAGATCTACCCTTTAATTAGCCTGTCTTTTATAGCCTGAGCTTCTGGTGTGATATTCAAAGTACCCATTGCTCAGGCCAGTGCTCAGGCTTCCCTTCTGCTCTCCTCTGGAAGCGTTATGGCTCAGGACTTACAGTTAGGCTGTGACCCACAGGGAGCTGATTTTTTTTTCTTTCCTCCTTTAGTATTTTTATAGCATACACGACTCCTCACTACAGTAAATAGTTACTACTCCATATCCACTCTCTGGATTTCACAGGAAGTTCACCACCCCCTACCACCCCACCCCTTGTGAATAGTGTGTATATGCACTGCTATGTTTCAATGGCAGAACTGTAGCCTGGGTACAAACTGGGAAGAATTATTTCTATCCTCATTCAGTAGATGCCAAAAATATAGAGGTAGAATTTAAGTTAAATTGGTTACATCTACGCAAACCATGACTATATTAAATAATAATTGAGGACCAGAAGAGATAAAAATATGTAAGAGAAAGCTAAGTGGGTTAGTGTTCACCTGTAATCCTAGAAATCAGGAGGCTGAGTAAAAGAATCATGAGTTCAAGGCTACCTGAGGCACACAGCCAGGATCAAGCTAGTCTGAGCTATATAGCAGGATCTCACTTAAAAAAAAATCAGTAGTTATAGAAGGCACTGCCAAGGCTGATTCCATCCCTGTGGCTCACACAGTAGAAGGAAAAAACTGACTCCTACCACATGTTAACCATGGCACATGATCGTCTCCCTCCACACACAAAGTAAGTGAATGTTAAGTGGTTTTACTTTTTTTTTTTTTTAAGATTTATTTATTTATTATTTATTTATTATGTATACAGTGTTCTACCTGAAAACCAGAAGAGGGCACCAGCTCTCATTATAGATGGTTGTGAGAACTGAACTCAGGACCTCTGGAAGAGCAACCAGTGCTCTTAACCTTTGAGCCATCTCTCCAGTCCTAAATTTTTTTTTTTTTTAAGATTTATTTATTTATTACGTATACAGTAAGCCTGCAGGCCAGAAGAGGGCACCAGATCTCATTATTGATGGTTGTGAGCCAACAACATGTGGTTACTGAGAATTGAACTCAGGACCTCTGGAAGAGCAGCCACTGCTCTTAACCTCTGAGCCATCTCTCCAGCCCCCTAAAATGGTTTTAAATAGAAAATAAAAAGATGAAAGAAGGGAGAATAACATAAATAAATTCATGTTTTTGAGGGTCAAATGTGATAAGAGGGGTTATAGGTAACGGAGATGGAAGATCACAGCTGCCCACACTCCGCAGTCAGAGTAGCAGCATGGAATTTCTGAGGTACTACAGGTCTCAGACCTGCTGAGCTTGGGTCCCATCTACTTTATGAAGTGTTGAGAAAGGAACATACTTACGGTTGAGTGAAATACTGACTGGGATGCACCCTGGCTCCAGAGTTCCTAGAGTGGAGGAAGCAAGCTGGAGTCTATGTAAGGAAGGGGACACACTGCGTCCCACCAGCAGTGATCAGCTCCTCAGTTGCCTCCTGGTGTTTGTAATAGCACCAAGAGCTGGTCATCCCTGTAATGGTCTCTGCTTCACAGGAAGTAAGTGGAGGCTTACATCACCAAGAAATTGCCTAGGTTATGGAGCTATTGTGGTTACCATGTCTGCAAGATAGGAGTGCTGTGGGATGGTCTGTATGTCAAATTGTTCTGATTGGTCAATAAATAAAACACTGATTGGCCAGTGGCCAGGCAGGAAGTAGGTGGCCAGGCAGGAAGTAGGTGGGACAAGGAGAGAGGAGAATTCTGGGAAGTGGAAGGCTGAGGCAGAGAGACACTGCCAGCCACCACCATGATCAGCAGCATGTGAAGACGCTGGTAAGCCACCAGCCACGTGGCAAGGTATAGATTTATGGAAATGGATTAATTTAAGCTATAAGAACAGATAGCAAGAAGCCTACCACGGCCATACAGTTTGTAAGCAATATAAGTCTCTGTGTTTACTTGGTTGGGTCTGAGCGGCTGTGGGACTGGCAGGTGACAAAGATTTGTCCTGACCGTGGGCCAGGCAGGAAAACTCTAGCTACATGGGAGCCCTCAATGAGGTGTCCCTTTGGCAATGTGGACTTAGCACCAGTATTAGAAAATTTACATTTAGGATCATCTCAATAAACTCTATTTAAAGAACATACTACAACAGGACTGTCATAGCAAAAACTGTCAATATTCCTTTATATCACATGATATTTAATAATATTTAAAATCTTTGATTTTAAATGAAGTCCCTGAACTAAAACTCACATAGCCATAAGTTCATCCTTTTAAAGTACAGTTCAATGATTTTTAAAAGTATAATGATGCTCTGTCCACTTCACCACAACCTAGTGCCAGATTATCTTTATGATCCTGGAAGAATACATCCCATGACCATTACCAGTCACTTTTCATTTATCCAGAACTTTCTGGTCCTAGGCAACATGAATCTGTTGGTTTGTTTCTGTGGATTTACCTATTCTGGGCATTTCCTGTGCACAGAATCATGTGATATCTGTCCTTTCATTACCTAACATATTTTAAGTGTTCATCTGTGTATGTGATTGTTTTATTTTATTTCACTTTACTTTATGGGTAAGTGTGTTTGTGCACTGTGTGCCTACCTGGCACTTGCAGACACCAGAACAGGGCATCAGATTAGCTGGAACTGGAGTTGTGGGTGGTTGTGAATCACCAACTGCATTCTGAGAACCAAACCTGGATCCTCTGCGAAAGCAGAAAGTGCCCTTAACCCCTAATCCATATCTTCATCCTACTTCACTCTTTTCTGTGGTCAACTATTATTCCACTGTGTTGGATATACATTTTATTGGCCCATTCACAAACTGATGGGCACTATGATGCTTCTGTGAACCTTGGGGAGTGTTGTGGAATCCACATTCTCTGTGCCCTCCGATCATGGACGGGGTGGAATTGCTGGGATGTGTGGTATCCAGGTGTGTACCTCCTAGAGGAACTTGAGGATTGTTTTTCACAAGGGCTACACCATTCTGTCTTTTCAGCAGCAATGTACCAGGGTTCCAATGTTTCCACATTATTGCCAGCACTTTTTATTGTCTATATTAACCATCCCAGGGAGTGCAGGGTCATCTCATTGTGTTTTCATTGGTTTTTGTTTTTTGTTCTGTTGTTTTTAGTAGTTTACATATGGGCAAACTCTGTAATTTATATGTATGGTAGTTTGAATAAAAATAGTCCCCATGGGCTCATATATTTGAACACTTGGTGCCTGGTTGGTGGAACAGTTGGGGAAGGATTAGAAAGTGTAGCTTTGTTAGAGAAGGTATGTCACTGAGGGCAGGCTTGATGCTTGAGGTTTCAAAAGACACATCATTCCCCATGTTCTCTCTCTGACTTTAGTGAGCTCTCAACTATTCCTGGTACAATGTCCTTGCTTCCTGGACTCTAACTCTCTGAAACTGTAAGCCTAATTAAATATTATATATATTCTAATATATATTATATACATACATATATATGTATACAGGTTTCCTTGGTTGTGATGCTTTATCACAGCAGAAGAAAAGTAACTAAGACAATCCCCATCACTGTGATCTCTGAAAAATCTGCTAAACTGTCTTTACAGCCCTATGTGATAGATCCAGTCCCATTCATTCCCTGGGGCTGTCTGAAGATTGCACTGTGGAGTCAGTGGAAGGAAATTATCATCTCCAAGAGCCCAAAGGCAAGTAAATCATCCTTTTCATGGTTTATTGCATTATTACCAGGTCACTTGGTCAGGGATAAGAAATCGGAGAAATAAGAGACTCCGAAGAGACTCTCTGAGTTGTGCACAGCATTAGAATATGAGTCCAAGGCACAGCTTGCACCTACAATATGTCTTTTGATGATTTGCCCCATTCACTTTTAAAGCCAGGAAGGTGACAATAAAAAGACTCTGCATCATGTAAAATGACATGCTTTATTTTTCATATTTGTTCCCTCAAGAAGCAGCATTGCGAAGAAATAGCACCTCTGAAAGCCAGGGCCTGCATCATTCATGAGCTCTGCGTGGCTCTGGCAGGGAAGCAGATACTTCAGTTCTCAAAACTCAAGACACAATTTACCTTTTATCGGAGCCTTGTTGTAAATCCTGTTTGTACATGTGTATACAGAGCCGTTTTATATTAGATGCCTCGGCCATAAGAGATGGTTATGTGCTGCTGCTGTCAATCAGAACAAGACCTTGGTTCATAAAAGGGGGTTTCTTTGGATAAGAGAGGCCTAAGGATGACAAAAGGCCACCCTGTCCCAAGCTAGTCTCAAGCTCCTAGCATTCAAATACCCACTGCATTAGTTAGCTATATGACATCCACTCTGAGGGAGGGGGAGAGAAAAGGACCCTGTAAGTTCATGTAACACTGACATTGCTGCTTTATTCTCTCAGGAAAATATCACCACATGGTCTTTATTTAATCCAAATCAACTTGTTGTCCTGTCTAATATCACTGAGTTTCTAGAGCTAATCAGTTGCACATATGGCTCCTTCCTTGGGTCCTTAGTGTGCCGCTTTCCTGAACATGCATTCAGCATCCAGTGTCTGGAAGGCACCAAGCTGCCCTTCTCTCCTTGGTCTACAGCCAGCTAGAATTTGCCTGTTACCTGGACAAATCTGCTCCGGGAGACCATCACTCAAGCTCTCCTCTGCTTGAGGCCTTCATCTCAGGTGAAAATCTCCTTCCCACATCCCTGTTCGTGATCCACCACTTCGGTTTCGTGGTCTGTGTGACACCCTCTCCCACCCTACTGTGTGACACCCTCCCACTATGCAGTAAGAACGACCAGGCCCTGGAGTTCGGTATTTTCTTCCACTTTGATATAGTTAGAGCTTTCCGCTTGCGGTTTTTCCATCAGTATTTTTAGACAAATGGAAGCATGAAGATGGCTGCTGTTTATTACACTCTGTTTTTCACTTCCTCGGGCTTTCTATTTTTTTAAAAGAGTGAATGCACTAGCTTATTTTGAAACTCTGAGTCTGGCACAAGTCTCCATTTGTTCTCTTCCCTTCCAGGCACTACTTCCTCATTCTACACATCTCTCTTGGTCTGCATGTTCTGTCAGTCCTGCTGATGCTGTGTTGTTGGATACTAGTGCTGGTCCCTTTCCAACAGAGATGATCATCTCCCCCAAACACCCTTAGAAGAAATACTCTGAAATTTAAGTTAAAACAGAACCAGGGAGTTGGAGAGATGACTTGATAAAGAGCACTGGCTGCTCTTCCAGGGGTGATTCCTAGCACCGACATCATGGCTCACAACTATCTATAACTTCAGTTTCAGGATCCAGTGCCTCCTTCTGGCTTCTGCAGGCACCAGGCATGAATACATAAATATAGTGCACAGATATACACTCAGACAAAACATATATATATATATATATATATATATATATGCATGTATATAATAGAATTAAAAATAGAATTTGCCTTCCAAGAGCCCTGCATCTTCATTTCTTTCTTTAGAAGTCCAGCTTCCTGTGGGTTAGGTAAGTTTCATGTTTTTTTTTTTTAAAGGATATTTACTTATTTATTCTTGAGGTATTTACTTATTTATTCTTACTTATTTATTCTTGAGGTGGGCCTTCGCAGGCTCATTTTGAACTCTCTACGTAATCTAAGATGACCCTGGGCTCCCGATTCTCCTGTGCTGGAAGTATAGGCACAGGCCACTGGGCCCAGTTTGTGTGGGCCTGGGGATTGAATCCAGAGCTTGATGTGTGTTCTTCTGGTCTAGGCAGGACTTTACCAACTGGGTGAATTCCCAGAATCTTGGTTTTGATCACCACTAATACCCGGGCTCCTGTGTGGTTGATGTTAGTCGTCTGTGACACAATTTGACAAATCCTCTCTCTCAAATATTTACTGTCTCAAGCTTCTCGTGCCCATGCTGCCCAGCTGCCTGACTAACCAATGGGCCACTACAACCTTCTCATACTATGCCAAGAAGTACTCAGGAAGCCTCAGACTCCTACTACAACCCCAAGCTCCTTTTGGAGGAAAAGGACTTCAAGGTGCTGGGTAAGGTCGGACGGCTTGGGTAGAATTCACGGGGTGGGAAGTGCCTTGCTATGTCGTGGGTTGGGCAGAGGGTGATCATCTGAGGGGCTGGTGTGGGAGCTGGCCGGGTCTGGCAGCCAGCTCTCAGTGTGGTCAGCAGCCAGCCCCACTTTCACAGTGAAGTCCCCAGAATCTCCCATCAGATAAGGCCACTCTTCGTAGTGAACTAGCGACACCAAGCAAACAGACTTCAGAATCTTATCTAAACCCAGAGGAAAACAAGGTCACTTGCAAACCACAAATACCAAATGTCTCCTCCCTCAACTAACAGAAATGGAGACTGCTTCTTCCCAGATACACTCTTGCCTTTGCTCATACTCCTGGATGGACAGACATGCAAATCGGTCAAATCAAACATTCACTGACGATAAATCGTGAAGAAATTTATTTTAAAATAACTATTTTGTATGCATATAACTTTACTATCTATAAAAGACAAAAGAAAACTTACACACTAATGAAATGGTGTATTTGTCCAACACAGTACAACCCAAAGGTACACTGATGTGGTATGTGCTGAGAAATGAGGTGGAAGAAGCTTAAAATGTTCTTTTCTGTCATCCAATCCTGATGTCTCTGTAGTGCAGAAGCCTTAAGGTGTGTAGTAAGAACGCCACAATTCGTAACATTCAGTAGTCTGGACTCTCAGGTGTTGCAGGCAGCACCTGTGGTGCTGGGTAGCATGACAACAGTGTGTGCACCGTGCAAAGTGTGTGCGTTACATGTTCAGAACCAAGGCAACAGTGAAGTCATGCAGTACAGCATGGTGCACACTTCCGGAAACAAACAGAATTTATCATGTTGAATTTAACTTAATTTTTGGACATTGCGCATTCAGAAACATTTTCTTGTTGCTAAATTTTTTTGCAACTCCCACATTCAGTTATGTGACCTCATAGGGCCCATGGCCTGCATTTTAATAAGCTTTGATTTGGCTGGAGAATTGGCCTGGTGGTTAAGGCAGCTTGCTGCTCTTCCAGAGAACTGGAGTTTGGTTCTCAGAACCCATATCAGGTAGTTCACAATGCCCCAACTCCAGCTCCAGGGAATCCCAAGCCCTCTTCTGGCCTCCACAGGAACCACACACACACACCCGACAGACACACAAACATAAATAACCCCCACTACCAAACAACATCTAGTCCAGATGAAAACCCTGCTTCCTGGGGCCTTCCCAAGTCACCTGAACAAATCCTGTGGTAGTCCTGCCTAAAGCCCTCGTTCAAGCTGCCCCATCCTTTCCCAGGTATACATTCTACTCTAGTGAGGGGCGGTAAACCCAGTCCTCCAGCTCCAGCTTTACCTGGGTCATCTGTGATTCGAGCACAAGGACCCTGGAACAAGAACTCTCCTGATCTGGCTGAATGGCTCAGGTGGTTGTTTGGCAGTGTTAGGTGCTGGGCAGACAGAGGGAAGACTGTGACTGGAATTCAGGCTGTAACTGTGTGCTTGAGGTAGTTAAGGTTTGTAGTGTTGAGAATTGCACAGGATGAGACCTTCTTCTTCTGGTTTCCTAAGAATAGAGAAGTAAGTCTCAGGGGCCTGATAACCTGTCCCCAAAAGGGGTGTCTTCTGTCTGGAATTGGAGAAGCAGTGGTATACTGCCTTGGATGCTTCATCTGGTATCTTGGCTTTTTTTTTTTTTTTTTTTAAACCATTTGAACATTATTTCCTCTGTGCTCCAGGCATTTTTCCAAACATTGCATGTCAAACTCATGAGCAGCTTTCTTGAGCCCTAGGATCTGTATAATTGCCCATGAAAGACAATAAAAGTACCTCAGTCTGGAAAAAAGAAAAAGAAAAAGAAAATGTTAGAAGGCTGTCAAGTTAGACAATGTCAACGTTTTATAAATTCTTCCATACTGGGGGATGGAAGCGAAGGTCTATCTGGAGTAAGTGGCTCCCTTGCTCCTCCCCAAAAAGTCTCCACAAGAGTCTGAAACTGCTATCCTCCTCCTGGCTAATAGGAACCTGGTTTCCCTCAGAAATGGGAGCAGCAATGAGGCCAAGCTCAAGCCTGGCAACACAGAACAGTTCCATCTCAAAGAGAGTTCCACTGTAGCCTACTAAGAGACATGATGCTTCAGACTAGTGGTCTGTGTGCAGGGATCAAGAACAGTCACAATACAGGGTTATTTAGCACAATTATTTTCATGTGGCACTAGACCGATGATTTAAAAGTAACAAAGTGTCAATAACCATAACTACTAACATTTAACATTAAGACCTTACTATTCTCCATGCTGTATCTTTAAGTATTATTGAATTCTTCTGACCATCTTGGAGAGATAAGTATTGTTATCATCTTTATACATGAGGGGAGACAGACAGACAGACAGACAGACAGACACACACACACACACACACACACACACACACACACACACACACACACAGAGTGAGGGCAACATTCAACCTGGCCTTTCTCCTCCAACCCTGTTTAGCCGTGTTGACATCTGTATGTGTTTGCTTGGTTGTTCTTCTATGTGTGTCTCTCGGGGGAAGGAGCAGGCAAGTCAAGCACTTCTGGCCCAAGATTCACCATCCAGTGCAGTTCCTACTGAGGGTGACCAGGTACTTGGTAGATATTATCTTAGTCTCTTATCTACTTCTTGTGAAATACTACTTTGTCTAAGTGTGTGGTTTCCTAGCTTCATTGTAGTCTTGTCTATAGACATATAGACCCTATAACAGACAAGATTTTCTTTGGTGACATGTAGTCATCATATGAACACACCTGTTGTGTGACACTATTCCAAGCAGATGTGAGCAAACATGTACTCACTCCAAATAGGAAACTGGTGACAGACCAAAGGAAGTACATAACCAAAGTTAAACACAGTGCAAACAGTGACGTCGCTGGGGATATACAGAGGAGAACAGGTTACTTACAGAAGAATAAACAACCCGAAAGGGCTGCATCACCAGAACAAAGAGCAAGATTGGGCCTGGCAAGGGCTTTTGAAACCTCAAAGCCCACCCCCATGTGATGACTCATACAGTTTGGAACCTTGGAGCACTGAGTGACCCGCAGGCTTGTCCACAGGTTAGGTGATTTCTCCAGGCAGCTTGTTTCTCTCAGTCTCCACGATAGTCCTTACGACTTGCATGACCTTGGAGAGGGAGGGACCTTGTGCATTTGGTCAGTTCCAGGGACATCCTGAGATTTATGAGTTGTTTTCCTCCTGAATCTTAAGGAACCTCTCTCTCAGGAGCTTCCGAAGGACAGGGTGTTTTATCTTGGAGGATGTTGCTGCACTACAGGTGGCAGCGGTAGTCACGTAGGAAGAGCAAAGACAAACTGTTCCAGAAATATTCAGTTTTTGAAAGGAACATTACTAGATCAGAAAAAAAAACTGTAGATATGGTCAGATAAATTGCTCTGGATAGGGATTCCTAAACTTGACTGAATATTAGATTCTCTAAAGAGCTTTAAAATAAAAACACCACTTTAACAATTACAGTAATAGACAGAACTATAGTTCCCAAAGACATCACATACTAATCCCATGAGTATGCTCCTTTAGGATCTGTGTTGTGTACTTTCCTCCTTGTTAGGATAAAATACCCATCAAGGAAGAACTTAAGATGGGGGTTGGTTTTGATGTGCAATTAAAGAAGATACAGACTCCATATGGCTGGGGGGGTGTTGAGGCAAGAGCAGGGGTGGTTGATCCTTGTCTCCCTCTGTAATCAAGAAAGAGAGCAAATAGGACATGGAATGAGGTTATCAAACCTCAAAGCTTGCTTCCAGTGAGGCCCCACCTCCCAGTGGGGTTCCATAACCTTCCAAAACAATGCCACCAGCTAAGGAGCAAGTATTCAAATATATGAGCCTATGAGGGACATTCTATATTCAAATCACAGAGTTTTGCAGATGTCACCAAGGATTGTTAAATGGGAAGTATGTATCTATTGGACTAACTTTAGGGATCCCAGCTAATCAACAAGATTCTAATCAGAGTAAGATGGACAGGTGGACAAGGATGAGGAAGTGGAAGCAGAGGCTCACTGATGTGGAATCAAGAGGCAAGGGAGACGAGCAGCTTCTAGAAGTCAGAAAATCAAGGAGACTGATTCTCCTGCAGAATCTGTAGAAGGAATCCATTCATGGTTGCTGGTTGTTTAAAAACAAGTTTTACTATGTGTATTTTACATTCATGTGATGTTATTGGCTGCAAACTGATAATAAAATGGTTATATAGTAAAATAAATTCATGTATCTATACCTCACATATAACCTATTTATGTAAATTGCCTACTCATATTTTTATTTCCGACCTTCAGAATTGTAAGATAAAAAATAAGACACTAAGTACATCACTTACAGCAGCAGCATGCGGAAACTAAAGCATACATTCTTGTTAGATTCCAGTTCACCGTGTAACAAGTCACTCAACAAAGTGAGACAAAAGTGAATAGGAAAAAGACTCACTTTCTCCATTCCGTTTTCCCCTAAGTCCACCTGCAAGAAGAACCAGTTCTAACAATCTGGAACTTATCCTCTCACAGCTTTCTTATATGTGAACGGTTACACACACACACACACACACACACACACACACATACACACACACACACAGGCAGTTTACAGAATTTTTGTTATTGTTAATACAAAACGGACTCATGACTGCACATGCCCTTCCTTGTATACCAGTGTCATATTTCTAGAGACCTCCTTTCCTCCTGCAGACAGCTGCTGAAAACCGCAGAAGGAGTAAGGTGGTTTTCTTCTCTTCTTCTTTGGTATTTTTCACAGTTTTTTACTATTAATGTAGCTCCAGTTGTTTTGGGTCTTTTATTACCGTGAACAATGTTGTCAACACCTAGAGTACTAAGTGGACAACTGGAGTTTCTTTATAAAACATCTACCTATCTATCTGTCTGTCTGTCTGTCTATCTATTTTGTGTTTGTCTTTGTGCACGTGCACGCGCGCACACACATACATGCATGCATGCACACACACGTGCTACAGCATCCATGTGGAGGTCAGAGGAGTAGGTTCTCATCTTCTACCACGTGGGACCTAAGGATCGAACTCAAGTCATCAGGCTTGATGGCAGTGCCTTTACCCTATGATCACACTATAATTTTGTTTCCATAGAATCCTTTTTTTTTTTTAAAGTGTGACTATTGGATGCAGAAAAATATGTACTTTTGAGTGGGTGTTGGATATTTCTTTCTAAAAAGACAGTGTAATGTGTGCCCCCTGGGGGTGTGTGGCTGGATGTGCTCATTTCTCAGTGTCCGGCCATCTGTAGCGGCTTTATTTTTTCAGATCTTGGCTCAGTCTGGCGGATGTAAAATGTGCTTTTTGCCTGTGTTAGCTGAAATGTCCCTGACTGCTGAAGCAATAACCATCCTTTTCTGCATCAGTAGCTATTTGGAATCCCTCTTGTGTCAAATGTTACTCATTTCCATTTTCCTGTCCTTAGTCTTGTTGTGATACATCTTACTAGTTTCCAGAAGTTAAAACATCAACAGCACATATTTCAAGAGTCCTCCCTGGAAAACTGATTTGGTAACTCTGTCTTAGGGCCTCTAGAATGAACATTCAAGTTCCCACCATGATTCTGGTACCTCCTTCCCACTGGTGGGAGTGGAGCAAAAAGACTCTGGAATTAGCTACTTTGACAGTGAATCTCCCATGTCAGCTTGCCTGGGTTTAGGGTCACCATGGAAACACATCTCTGGGTGTGTCTATGAAGGTGTCTCCAGAAAGGTTCAATTGAACAGGGAAGGCACAGCTTGAGGTTGAGTGGCACCACCCCTGAGTGAACAAAACAACGAGAAAGCAAGCTGATGAACACCAACGTTCTTCTCTCTGCCTCCTGGCCTAGGATGCGGTGTGGCCAGCTGCACCAAGCTTCACTTCCATCTCTTCCCTGACAGGATGGATGGCACCTGTGAACTGCCAGTCAAGAGAAATCCTTCTTGAGCAGCTTCTTCTTGGGTATTCGATCACAACAGGAAATATAACCAATGCAGTTGCATATATAATCTTTTAAATAACTTGCCTAAATATTCTTACTCTCACTCCCTGGTCATATTCTACAGCTCCTGGAAAGTCTCTACTTACGTACGGCCTCACATAGTTCTGTGAATCTGTTTACGAGGATGTATCTACACACAGATGAAAGAGATCTGTGGGTGCCTATCCTTAGTAGTGGTGGTGGTAGTGGGTATATTAGGAACAAGAATTAACAAAGCAAAACAAAATCTTCCAGACTATTGTTTCTCAACCTGTGAGTCATGACCCCTTTGGGGATTGAATGACCCTGTCACAGGGATCACCTGAGACCACCAGAAAACACAGATATTTACATTACAATCCATAACAGTAGCAAAATTACAGTTATGAAGTAACAACGAAAGTAATTTTATGGTTGGGGGTCACCACAATACAAGAAATTGTGTTGTTGTGGGGTAGTCTTTTTGTACACTGTGAAGATGTATCTGTTTTACCTCATCTGCCTAAAGCACCTTCTGATTGGTTTAATAAGGAGCTGACTGGCCAATAGCTAGGCAGGAGAGGATGGGTGGGACTTCCAGGGAGAGAGAGGAACTCAGGGGAAGAATCTGAGGCACGTGGGATTCATCAGCAAGACATGGAAGAGTCAGATATACAGTATGGAGGAGAGATAACGAGCCACGTGGTGGAATGTAGATTAATATAAACCAGTTAGTTTAAGTTATAAGCTAGTTGGGAACAAGCCTAAGCTAAGGTCAAGTTTCCATACTTAATAATACGTCTTTGTGTCATTGTTTGGGAGCTGTCAGTCCAAAGAAAGTCCGTAACACTGTGTGAAGGGGTTGCAGCATTAGGAAGGCTGAGAACCACTGGTCTGGACATTTAAAGACAGCCCCAAATGATATCAGCTACAGCTATTATTGAACTGCCTAGAACTGCCCCAGTTTTAGCAGGAAAACAGAATCAAAACCCTGGGAAAACCTCAGGCAAAGTGGGAAAGATGATCACACTCCAGCCATTCCTGTCTGGTAGCTGGAGATAGCCGAGTTTTCCTTTTCTCTTTGATCTCTTCCTCCCTCTTCCTCCTTCCTCCTCTTCTTCTTCATCTTCCAAAATTGAATTTTATTTACTTGTTTCCTTTTTAAAAAATTTTATTCTTTGATAACTTCAAACAATATATTTTATCTCATTATTTCCCACCACCAGCCCCTTCCAGCTCATCCCCTTCCCTACCCAACCAACTTGATGTTCTTCCTCTCTCATAAAAATGAAACAAAAAAGTGCCTGCCCAGCACCATTAGGACCAGGCAGGTGAAGGACACCCACACGCCCACATGGGGCCGCTTGCCCTGGGCAGGTAGAAGAAACCACCTGCCTACCTGGTGCCTTGGGGAGCTGGGCAGTCAGGTGCCATTATGGTAAGCAAATATATGGTGGGGTATGGGAGAAAGAGAGGCAGAAAGGTTTATGTCCTGGGGAGAGAAGCGGATCAGAGGAGGCGAAGCGGTGAGGATTGGGCTGAATGTGTGTCTGCTTGCCACCCAGGGCCGTGGTGACATCCAGGCCTGAGCCGCAATCTAGGGCCACGTCTGGGTCCATGGCCCTCCTGAAGTTGATGTCCATAGCCCCTGTTGCCACCAAAGGCCACAAGGGTGCCTAGGGTCTGGGCCACCACCTGGGGGCCATATTGGAGTCTGGCGACCACACTGCTGCTGGGTCCATGCCAATTTGAGAGGCCTGTGCTATCACCTGGGGCCATAGTAACATCTAGGCCCAAACTGCTGCTTATGACCATGTCTGGGTCCATGATCCTGCTGCAGCTGGGGTCTGTGTTGATGTCTGTTGCCTCTGTTACCACAGGGGCCCATGCAAACCATGTGTTGAACCATGTGTTAAAGTATGAGGGCTGTGCTGAGTAGGTCCCACCCCTTCCTGGACTGGGACAGCTGTCTCCCCCACCCCATCACCAGAGAGCTAACCCTTCCCCTCGATGGCCCTGGGATAGTGGACCCTGATGACGTTGGCATGGGAAATCTGGCCCTGCCCCTCATGGTAGAGCTGGCTCCATGCCTCACCTCAGGCGGGCAGTCCCAGAGGCCCAGACTGTCCAACTCAGCCACCCCCCAGGCACACACCCAGGGTACTGAGTTGGCACTCCCTAATGTCTACCCCATGTATGACCTGCTGGAGCGTGTGGAGGAACTAACTGGTCCTGTAGTAACATAACCACAGGATCTGTGTGTGTGTGTGTGTGTGTGTGTGTGTGTGTGTGTGTGTGTGTATGTGTGTGTGTGGGGGGGGGCGTACTATGGCATGCCTGTGAAAGTCAGAGGACAGCTGATAGGAGTTGGTTCTCTCCTTTTACTATGTGGGTCCTATTGTCAAACTCAGATCAGCAGATTTGGCTGCATGTACCTTCACCCTTTGAGCCATCTTGCCAACCTAATCTTAGTTTTTTTAAATTAAAAAGAAAAAAATTTTAAATTGTGGTTATTTGCATATTTATTCATCACTGTATTTTTTTAACATTTTAAACATTGCATGTTTATTTTATTATTTATTTATTTATTTTTATTTTATTTTACAATACTATTCAGTTCTACATAATAGTCACAGATTCCCTTGTTCTCTCCCTTCCTGCCCCCCTCCCCTTCCCCTCAGCCCACCCCTCATTTCCACCTCCTCCAGATCAAGGTCTCCCCCGAGGACTGGGATCGACCTGATAGACTCAGTCCAGGCAGGTCCAGTCCCCTCCTCCCAGACTAAGCCAAGTGTCTCTGCATAAGCCCCAGGTTTCAAACAGCTATCTCATGCAACGAGCCCAGGACCTGGTACCACTGCCTAGATGCCTCCCAAACAGATCAAGCCAATCAACTGTCTCACCTATTCAGAGGGCCTGATCCAGTTGGGGGCCCCTCAGCCTTTGGTTCATAGATCCTGTGCTTCCATTCATTTGGTTATTTGTCCCTGTGCTTTATCCAATCTTGGTTTCCACAATTCTCGCTCATATAAACCCTCCTCTTTCTCGCTAATTAGACTCCCAGCGCTCCACCCGGGGCCTAGCTGTGGATGTCTGTATCCAGATTCCTCAGTCCTTGGATGGGGTTTCTGGCCCAACTATGTATTTTTAAATGATTATAAAAAAGTTTTTTGCCGGGCGGCGGGCGGCGGCGGCGGCGGCGGCGGCGGCGGCGGCGGCGGCGGCGGCGGCGCACACCTTTAATCCCAGCACTCGGGAGGCTGAGACAGGCGGATCTCTGTGAGTTTGAGGCCAGCCTGGGCTACCAAGTGAGTTCCAGGAAAGGCGCAAAGCTACACAGAGAAACCCTGTCTCGAAAAACCAAAAAAACAAACAAACAAAAAAAAAACAAACAAACAAAAAACAAAAAAGTTTTTATGGTACATATTTTTACTGTTCAAATTAGTGATAACTTCCAGCCAGTTATGAAAGTACACATCTGTGATCTCAGCACTCAAGGAGTGGGCAGAAGAATCAAGAGTTCAAGGCCAGCCAATGCTGCATAGCAAGTTCAAGATTAGCCTGGGCAACACAAGACTCTATTTCGAAAAATCAAAATGCAATGACAATTTATTCATTATTTTTGAGCATTTGGGTCTTTTACTTACATTTTATATCTGATGACTTAATGTACATACAATTAATAATAATAATAATAATAATAATAATAATAATAATGATAATTTTGTGAGGAAAGGAACATCCTTTTCTTCTTCCTTTTGGATTTTAATGGACATGCTGTGGTGTTTCAATATCAAATTCAGTGTTGCCTCTTGGTTAAAGACACATGTTATTTATCCACATTAAGGAATTATCAATTTAAGGAGATTTTTTTAATTAAGCATTTTAATTAAATGTTAAATTTTAACTATTCCTTAAAGTGACTAGAAAAGATTTAGAACATATTTTTAACACAACTTGGTCATGTCTAATTAGGGTAAAACTCTTTAGTAAGTAGTACACAGTGTAATTTCTCCACAACATGTAATCATTTTATAATGAGTAGCAGTGTGCAGGGCCAATAGAAAGTTTGCCTTCCTGCTCTTTTCCTCTTCATTTAAGCTTAAGTAATAACTCAAAATCATGCTTTTTAATATCATGCTTATTCAATTATTTTGAGTTTCTGTCACAAATATTTTTCCCCTGTAGGTTACAATACATCAAATCTGATTAATGCAGAAAGCTCTGACAGATATTTTAGTGAGTTGATTTGTACCTCTAAATGTTTGGAATTTATGCAGTTGGTTGACAGCCAGGCTAAGGCAATAAAATATTGAGAAGTAAAAATGCAAGCTTGTTCTTCGTTAGCATATGTTTTTTGTATCAGCACCATAAACTCCCACATTTGCAAATCTCGTTCATGAGATGCTTCACTGTGGGACGCAACTTGTGATGTGGATTTCCTCAAGTTTAAAAAAAGAAAAGGCCTAGTTTTCTAGGGAAGTGTACATCAGTTCCTAAACAGTTTTCTTAATGTTATGGAGAAATGATGCTCCCTCCAACCTCAATCCAAGGGTGCAATCCTCTGGGAAGCTGCCCTCAATGCTTGGACTCAAAATGCGTGCCCCTCCTTGGTGTTTCTGAGATCTTCTGGTTCCTCCCCTGCCCTGTATAATACAGGCCTTGTCTCTCCCACGGACTCAGCCACACAAGTGAGGTAGCTGCCTTTGCATATATAGCATTGTGTATGTACTGCTTGGTAAACGGTCTGAGGAACGGACAATAGACACACAGAAGGTACCCTGTGAATGGGTGGCCTGACATTAACAGCTCAAAATGTGGGCTCCTGTTTTCCAATCTCCTTTAACAAACATTTTATAATATGTAAAATATTCCTTGTATAAAGAGAAATATGCAAACAATGAGTCAGACTAGCAATATCATAGAGGGATTTTTTCCTTCTGAGTGCAAATATAAATCTAGTTTTCTTTACTAAATACTCCCCTTATGATTGTGTAAGAACAATAGAACCTAGAGGAAAATCGAGTTAAAGAGAATATTCCAAAATGTGTGCCCTGCCCCCTCTAGCCTCAGCCCCGATGCACTCCTTCAGGAAGCCTCCCTTGAAACTTGAAAGGGATAGAATGTCCCACATCTGTACTTATAGAACCTTCTTGAAAAAAAAATTAAAAAGAAAAAGAGAAAAAAAATCATGAAATGCTTGGCCTCTATACATTGCATGCTTCCTGCCTTCTGCTGTGGTGGGACAGCACTTCCAGACCTCTTGTGCTGTAGAGTATATTTCTTGGGAATTAAGGTCTTGTTTCATGGGAATTAAGAGGTAGACTGACATCCAGTCTAGAGTACCGATGGTCTGAGTCCCTCTAGGGCTCCCCTGCTTTAACTGCGTGAACACACTATTTCAGGGAGTGGCTGTGCTGACTCTTAGTCTCAGTGTGAGGACCTCTTGGAGCAGGTCCCTCGCCCACTGGGACAAACTCAGTCCAGTGAGCAGTGCCATTTGTAAGGTGAAGTCACCCGGGATTTAGGATTACTTGTCATTCAAGTAGAATTTAGTGTATCCTGCCTCATCCTCTGCAAGATGAAATACCAAGTTGGAAAACTGAATAGGCATTTCTGCCATGGTTCCCGTGAAGTTGTCTGTCACTCAGAGCTCTTATGTAACAGGGATATACTTCTTGGCTGTGACATTTGGGGCCATTTGAACATTTTAAGTTTTAGGGTTATTGTGCTTACGAAAAAGATAGGATGCGACCAATCATATCACTATAGGGTTCTTGGTTTTTAAAGCCCTAAATGCCAGTAGCTGGAATGATCCTTATCACTCTCTGAAGTGCTGGCAGTAAAACAGGAGTTATAAATGCCACTTTTGATGTGTGTTTTAGTGCCTTCCACCATCCCTGGTTGTTGGAGGAAACAACCCGGCCGTTAATACTGCAGCCCCCGACCTTACCCAGCCCCCGACTGATGGATTTGCATTTGCTGGTAGCTTCTCAAACATCTGTGAAGAAAGCAGCTCAGATCTTTGAAAAACCCCCAGACTCAGCATGAGCCGACAAGTGTTGGCCCTGTCACCCCATGAATTACACTACAAGATGAGCTTTGGAGGGTTTGTACAAATCTAGCCCTCATTTCTCAATTGCCGTATCTATGAAAGGCCACACACGAGGGTTCTTACCCAAAGTGCAGATAATGCTCTCCAACTCAAAGGGATTAACTTTTTACTCCATCATGACTGGGGACAGTCCATTGTATTTGCACCCAGAGAGATCTTATTGCTAAATTCTGACCCCCAAAAATCCAAAGAATGGATGAAACACATTTCCTTTCTGGTGTTGGCTCAAGGGGTCTCTCTGAAGAAGAGGTGGTTAAATGCCGTCCCTCACCTAGTGGGCTGCCCCTTGGCATTCACGCTCGTGGACTGAACCAGGTGTCTCGAACTTCCTGGACTCTGGAATTTGGTAAATTCTCAGCAACACCTCTGCTGCAGGAGAGAGTGTGGCCCACAGCCTCCTTGGTTTGGGTAGCTCTGAGAAGTACTTCCATAGCATGAATGTTCAGAAGTGTGACATTTATGCTTCAGGTAAAACTTCTGGCTCTACCTGAGGACTCTGTTTACAAACACTCATCCATAAGCTCTCCTCTTAGATCCTGACAGTCACAGCACTGGGACAGTAAATGCTGGAGACACAAGTTTGAGGAACTGAATTGGAATTAGCATCGTGGTTTGGGTTCAAAATAAATAGTTCTCATGCATAGGCCATGAAGGTGTATTGAGTACATAGGCTGGGTTTTTGTGATTTAGCATTTACAGAGACTCTAAGAGATTGTCTAAGAAATGAGAGCAATGACTAGAATGGTTTGTTCTGCCTTCCTGATTCCTTCCACCTTTAGTGAGTTGGCCGACTCCTCCCCCCAAAATGAAATCTCTCAAAGACATTTTCAATTTTCTTTTAAATTTGATTCACTTGGATTTTTTTTTTTTTTTTTTTTTTTTTTTTTGGTTTTTTGAGACAGGGTTTCTCTGTGTAGCTTTGTGCCTTTCCTGGAACTCACTCTGTAGCCCAGGCTGGCCTCAAACTCACAGAGATCCGCCTGCCTTTGCCTCCTGAGTGCTGGGATTAAAGGTGTGCGCCACCACCGACCAGCTATACTTGGAAATTCTTATTCAAACATATGCAAGAAGGGGATTCATTTCTTTCATACACATAGGTCAAATAAGGATACTATGCCTCAGGGCTCTCAAATTTCTGGGACACTGGCATCTAATATTGAAACATGAGTTGGTGGGCTGGGGATGAACTCAGTGATAGAGCACGTTTTTTAGCACGTGTGAGGTCCTGGGTTTGATTTTTATAGCAGTGTTAGCTTTGCTGCTTTTTTTTTTCCTTTCACTTTTGGCCTTGAGGTCCTCAGCTGGAAACGGAGGCATTTTTTCCCCACACTTATTGAATACTACGTGTCAGGTACTTTTCCTATTACTATCATATTTAAGACTCTCAAGCAGACCTCAGAGGTCCTTATTTTATCCTCATTTTTCTGATTAAAAAAAAAATGTGGCCTGAGGATATTAAGAAAGCCCAGTCTCTGATGGATTCAGATATCTGAAAAGTGGGTCTGAGTACTTTTGTTAGGAGAGGGAAAGGGAATTTTAAGAAAGTGGTAGAACAAGAAAAGTTGAGAATGATTTGGAGTGCGTCTGTGCACATCAGAGAACACAATCTAGTTTGGAACTGCTTGTGCTGGTTAGTGTTTTGTCCACGTGACACAAGCTACAGACTTCTGAGAAGAGGGAACTTCAACTGAGAAAATGCCTCCACCAGACTGGCATGTAGGCAAGTCTATTGAACATTTTCTTGATTAATGTTTGATGTGGGACACACACACACACACACACACACCACACCACACATACATTCACACCACACACACCACACACACACACACACACACACACACACACACACCACACCACACATACATTCACACCACACACACCACACACACCACACACACACACACACACACACACACACACACACACACACACACACATTGTAGCTAGTGCTACCCCTGGACAGGTAGGTGGTCCTGAATGGAGGAAGAGAGCAGACAGAGCAAGCCACGGGGAACAAGCCAGCAAGCAGCATTCCTCCATGGCTTCTGCTTCAGTTCTTGACTTGCCTTCCTGTGATAATGGACTATAACTTGTAAGGCAAATCAGCTCTTCCCTCCCCAAGTTGGTCATGGTGTCTATCACGGCAATAGAAGGCAAACAGGGACACTGCCTTTGCCAGAAAATAAAGCCAGTCTCCCAATGGGAGATACTCACAGGGAGGCTGGTATACTCCTACACTAAAACCAAAAGGTTTAGATACAGGGTCTATGTGTTGTTCAGTAGTCTCTTTCCTCTAAAAAGGGAAGGAAGTAATAGTACTTACTTCCCAATGGTGGCCTGAGTACTAATGTACTACCTCATGTAATACACAAGTCAGTTCAGATGCCATTAGATTTAAATATCTACAAGTACTAACATGAAAAGATGTTCCTGGAATTTTTTAGATCATGTGACTAGAAGAGGCCCTTGAAAGATAGCAAGGACAAATCAGGAGCAAGTGAGATTCTATCTCAAAATACAAATTTGTGCATCAGACATATCGGAAGTATTATGTCCTCCTGTTAACTGTATTAGTCTCTACATATATCACATCATTATTCTCTTATAAATGTGATCCTTTTAATAAAAAAAAAGTCTCCAAGGCTGGAGAGATGGCTCAGCAGTTAAGAGCACTTGTAGTTCTTCCAGAGGAAGACCTGAGCTTCATTCTCAGCCCACACACTGTGTGGCTCACAACTGCCTGTAACTCCAACTCCAATTGGCCTCTTTGGACACTTTCAATCATGTACATTCAGAGAGAGAGGGAGAGGGAGAGGGAGAGGGAGAGGGAGAGGGAGAGGGAGAGGGAGAGGGAGAGGGAGAGGGAGAGGGAGAGGGAGAGGGAGAGGGAGAGGGTGAGAGAAGAAGAAGAAGAAGAAGAAGAAGAAGAAGAAGAAGAAGAAGAAGAAGAAGAAGAAGAAGAAGAAGAGAGAAAAGAGAAGAGAAAGGAAGAGGAAAAAGGGTTCCTCTAAAACAATAAATAAAAAATAAACAATACCAATGAAAATGCTCCAGGACTCTGGTTTCTTCTGTGGTTCCTGAATTCAAGGCAAGTTAGCAAGAGGAGCGCGGCAGTGGCTTGGATCTTTTATTTTGAGCAAGTCATTTAGTGCAGGTGCTTGGCTTAGAGGATTGCTGCAAGCAGGTACATGAAAGCATCTGCATCCCCAAAAGAAAATACTGTCACTAGTGTCTCGTGAGTATCTCTTCCACAGGATTTAAAAGAAGTATTTCATTCCCAGAGTTCAGAACTGTGACCGCCAGAGCTTTGCAAATAATCATACAAACAAGGGCACCATACTTTCTAACGCCAAAGGTTTGTTCTCTCTGCAACCTCCAGACTGGCCTCAACCTCACCATCCTCCTGCTTCAGCCTCTAAAGTGTTAGGATTACAAGAATCTGCCTAGCTCATTTTCCTTTTAACCAAGCTGTATGCACAAGGACAACCAGGTTCTTTCAATCATTTAAAGGAGCAACATCACAGCCAATGACAGATGACGTCAGGACATTTAGTGATAGCAGCATGGTACCTGCATGAGAAAGTAAATTCAGGAATCTCCAGGCCCTGCTTCATGGTCAGAAGCGTCCATTCATCTTTTGTACAATGTATATAATATTACGCATACTATTCACAGTTAACACCCATACCAGACTCATTCCAGAATTAGTATTAATAGTGTTAACGCCTCAGACAGAGGTGAACAAGGAAACTGTCTCTCATATACTTTCTCAGTGGGGGCTTTCCTGAAGTCTCTAGTGATTGAAACACGTTACTGTCCCCAAGTCCCCTCAAATCAGAATAACCCTTTTACAACAAAGCATTAATACCACAATAACCAACTGAGGGTGTATAGAAGGGCAAATGTTATAATGCTTGGAGATTTTTAATCAGAATGATTGAAGCCTTAGACTTTGCCACCTTAAGTCAGGACTTTATGGATGTAAGGAATAATGAGATTTTAATTCAAAATTCAACCAACCATGCCAATAAATTTATTTCAAACACGTTAGACTAAAAGCTGACTGCCCTCTGGTGGGCTGTTTCTAAAATGTTTAGTGTCTCTTTAACTGAAGTGCTTAAAATACTGCACAGTGGCATAAAATTGTTTTATAATGCAGTTTATGAGAATAAAATTATTTGAGAAAGGGGAAGAACTTTAAAATGTTAAATACTTTTTATTATGTAATGAGTTTAACTGATTTATAATTTTTAACTAAATTTTCCATTTGTGAGTAAATTTATTTTTTTTTAGATTTTCAAATCTCAATTAAAATAAATAAAAGAAAGCCATTTTCTGGAGACTCATTTTCATTTTGAAATGTTGGCATTCTGGTAATTTTCAGCTGCTCACAGCAATGAGAAGAGTTACGTGCTTATCATAGTTAAGTTCTGTTCCCTGGCGCCATTTTTGTATACTTTTATTGTCTGAAAAAGAAATAACATAATCCTATTCCCCATAATATATATATTCAAGAAAAAAGTCTAAACATATCACATCAAAGGACAAGGGCTCAGGCAGATGGAATACATGAAGGCTGGGAGCGTGTTGACGGATGGTCTGGCCATCCTGGGATCAGGAGTGTCTCCTTCTCAGTTTGCAGTTCCTCCCTGAAACACTGGGGTGGGCTGTGAGCTCCCGAGGCACGGAGCCTGCCAGTTTTCATCTGTTTCAGGTGGATTTTCCATGTTAACAGCCTACCAGGCACCACTGTTCCCACCACCAGACTGTTCGCTTTAGCTCAGGATTCTGACTCAGGTCATACATGACTTCCCATGCCCCATCCAATGTGAACAAATCTTGTGGCTATTAGTTGAGTTCACATTAATGTGGGTGCTTCAAATAGCTAAGAAGGGACACACAGGGAAAAAGAAGGCATGTTACTTAAAAACTCCTCATCTCTGTGAGAGAAATGAAAATGAGCACCGAGCAATTTATCTGGTGAGTTTGGTGGATGCCAGAATCCTCTTCCACATCCTTCCTTCCGTTCTTCTTGGTGACTCTTGAATCCTTTAGTATTCGAAATGGAAACTTAGCAAGAAAGAGAAGTCTGCTTTTGAGACAATAGAATTAAAGATTTCAGTGAAATAAGGTTAATTCCTTGGCTGTAACTACTCAGCTTTTTGTAAACAAGCACCGATGGAATATATCTGAACTGCAGGTCCCCAAACGCAGTCTTTCAGAAAAATTTGAAACACCCGACAATAAATGGAAAGTGCCTGGCTAAAACAGTCAAACTACCTGGAAGCCGGGCAGAGCCAGGTATCTAAAAAACAACCACGCTTTTGAAACTAATTAACATATGCAATGACCTTAAAATGTAAACATGTCACTTCTATGAGTCTAATTTTCTTCCCCAACTCAATACAAGGTAAACGGAAATACAGAACTAAAGAAGTGTCTATCATAGAATTACTGCTTTAAAATTGTAAACTCCCCCAAAATAAAATGTACCCCAGCTTGCTATTTTATGAAGGCTTTCTGGAACTTAGAAGGCGATAAAACACAAACCAGGCCAAAATCAGCTCAAGTCAGCTGTCATCATGGTGGGTTTTTATGGTTTTTTGTTTGTTTTCCTGGTCTTTTCTCTCTTGTAGCTCTCTGTGTTCAGTGGAGATTTAGTTAGTCTTTCATTTAAAAAAAAAAATTAAGGTGTAGACCCTACGTATTTAGCATCATTGCTCACGCCATGCTTTCTGGCAGTTCCGAAATATATGAATGGAAACTAACGCATGTCTGAGTGTCCACCGAGGGAAGAGCAGCCTCACTCCCCAGCTGCAGGTAGGTAGCGACTGAGACGAGCATGTTTGTGCGTGTTATCTACTTGAATACATATCATCCTACCATTCTGTCGGAGCTTGCAGTTATGTGTGCTCTCTGTGTCCAACAAATCAATACGGAATGTCGTACCCCCCCCCCCCTCCTGTATTGCAAATGGGACCGGTTAATCGCAGCGTTGCGGTTTCAGGTGCGCAGCACTGGAGTCTGCTCCCGCGCTGCGCGTCGCCTTTTCCATCAACAGAGGGCGCTCTGCGGTTTGCCAAGGAATCCGGCTATTTTGAGGCCCCAGCTGGGCAGCTTAAGGCATCCGCGCAAGCCGAATTTGCAGTTTTCTCCAATACCAGGCAGAAGCTCTTCCAACTGGCCAGTGTATAATTTATTGGAAATGCTACTGATCATTGAAACAACATACGTGAATGAAAGGGAACCCCATGATTTACAAAACTTGGATGCCCGTGACATTTAAAGCTGCTACTAACCCAACCAGTCAGTATTGGAAGTGATCATATGCATAGAATTGAGATGCAGGCTCAAATGCCTTCACCTTGGGAAGCCCGGGCGACAGCTTTATTTACGTGATCCGCCCCAGCCCGGAGCGCCAGAGCGTCTTTAGCGTGCCTGGTTGCGTTCCTACTTTAATATATTATAACCGTTTTATACCTAATCCCAGACAAATGAAATAATTCCTCCTGAGGTAATACGCCTGGGTCCTAATTGACACATTAGGAGAGCTCTGGGAAGCTTTTTCTCTGCCGTAGGTTACAGAGAAGATTCCAGATGCCAATGTTATTAATTTCCCAACAGTCAAAAGCACTAAATTTCAACTGAAAACTTGAGAGAATGAAAAAAGATGTACTCTAAGAAAATTAGATTTTCTCTGAGTATTTGTCCAAGATCTACATTTATGGATGTGTAATTTATTAGATGTTTCAACACAGCGAAGTAATCATAACCAGCTAACACGAATATTGCATTCACTCTGCTCGGCGGCAAAGTTTTACAAAATGTCTTAAAGCCAGAGCAGCAACCCTGACAGACACCAGAATCAGCATATTTGACAGAAGTGTATGCGCCCCATTATTTCAAATGAGAATGTTCCATCTCAAGAACCGGAGTGATGCCACCAATAACAGAATAAACGGGAATGTGGAAGTCACACAGCACGACAGCAGCTGCTCCGAAAATAAGAACGTTGTGACATACAGATGTGTTCAGAGGTCCTCCTCCGAGAAAATGTGCTCTGTGGCCACAGAAGGAGAGAAATGCCGGGTTTCCTTATGTTGAGTGCGTGTTTGTGTGATATTGAGGATGATGAAGCAAATATTTAACAGCTAGGACAGTGCGATCCAGCTAACTCATCCCTTTGTCGTTTGCCGATTGGAAGATAAGAGCCATTCTCTTTCTTTTGCAAATATGTTTGCCAGCAGCTGTTTCAACATTTATAAAGACCATTCCCACTGATTGCCAAATAACCATAAATTTATTTACGCATATTTTTGAGTTGGAGGCATAAAAATAATTACATGTCTGATTAAATCCACTTATGCCTTCATGTTTTACTAAATCTATAATAGATATGAATTGTTACAGTGTACCGCATCTAAGTGCATAAATTATGCCATACACATGTAGAATCCAGCTTTGCTGCAACTGAATGTATGGCAGTCATTTACACAAACGTAGCTGGACTGTATTGTGAATATCATTTATTTTAGAAATTGGTATGGATTTTGTGACATAGGACGTTGCTAGAAAGCTGAAATCTTTTTGTTTATTATTAGTTCAATTTCTTAAAATATATGAAATTCTTTTATAAACTATCTTAATAAGCATGTCATGAGATAAGAATGATGAACTGAAAACTCCATGCTTTTAAATGTGCAACTATGGAAAAATCATATATTTACTTCCAAGTTGAATGAACTCTTTCATATGTGAGCTGCTCCCTTGTTCATACCCACCTACTTCCCACACTTTCCCCATCATTCTGCCCACCTCCACCCACCACCTCTGCCACTTTGAACCAAGGCAATTTCAATGATTATAGCATTTGGAGAAGGCTTTAGGGGAACGTTCAAAGTTAAGAGTCACGATGCTTAGAAACACCGGTTTGATTCCACTCTTCAGTCCCTGCAATAGACATGAAATTTTGTTTCTTTTGATTGAGACTCAGCTTATAATAACTTTAGTCACATAATATTTAACCATATTTGTTATACCACAACACTTGGTAACACTTCATTTTGAGTGTTCCAGCATTATTAATTCATTGGTATTCATTGTAATAACATAGATCATAATGAACTCATCTGGTATTCATGTGGATGTCATAAGTACTTCCATAGGAATTCTACTGCATTTTGGTGTTAATTAAACGTACTCCCTAATTTTCAGGGGAAAACAGGAATGTTCTGTATTTCCTAAGTCTATGTCTTTCAATGACATATACACAAAGCTGATTATTAAGTTATATGTATGATTATTTGTATACATCTTTATGAACATATTTTATATGCAAAACAGATAAACTAAGATAAATGTCTAGGGGTTTGTTTTTTGTTTTTTGGATCACTAAATAGCCTTAGTGTTAGCATTTCATGCATACACAGAAATAATATTTGCACCACATTTCTCGTGTAAAGAAGGAAGCAGCCCCACTCAAATATAAATAACCAGAGGCAACTTTACAGGATGGTGTTCTTCCGCAGACTGCTGATGCCTATGCCCCAGCTTGCCGCTGTGCATGCGACTTGTGCCACTTACTAGGTCACCCAAAATCTAGCCTCATTTGCATCCTTAGCTGGAAACGTGAAGTGGCTTACCAAGGAAGAATACAAAATCCTTTAAAAGAGAGATCTAGAATTTACAAACCTTCAACCACATGGTTTCTGACATCATAGCAGGGGCTTTTGATGTGTTCATAAAAGTAGTAAACCCCATTTTCTTTTCTGCTTGTAGATACTATGTTTCTCAGCCCTGTCCTTCCCATCCTTTCAGTTAAAGAACAATCATGATTCTAGACTCTTGCAAGAGCCTTTCTTTCACAGAGTTGCATCTTTAAGCACCAGGGAAGAAGGGGGAGGGTGGGTTAATGGGAATAGTAGGGGGGTGAGGAGATGAGGGTTCTGTGTTAATGTGAGGCTTTTGTTGCTGTGTATCTTGTTTAGTTTGGTGGGGAGGGGCCCCACCACTGACTTTGAAAACTGAAATCAGGCAACAGCACTAGGAAGCAAACCCGTATGGAAAGCTGCATCCTCTGATGCTGCAATTTTAAGGGGGATGTGGCATTACTTAACTCTTTAAGCGTCTGAGTGTGTCTTAAAATAGGAATCTTTAAATAGCACTTACACCTCAGCATTATTTGCTCACTATTTCTCATTTGTGATATGAATGGAAAATCACTGGTTTCAAAGCTCCATCTTTGCCAGAGAAACTGTCACAGCCCTGTGTTTGACTCACAGCAGTTCTCGCAGCTAATCTACAGACGATGCCTTTAAAATGTTTTAAATCGACCTTGGCATTGTAAGACCCCCAAACAGAGTGCGGAACAGAGGCGTGAGCAGCTGATGAAGATGTTTATTTTTTCCAGAACAAGCAGAGATGGTGTCGTGATTTTCTCCCATACCCCAGGCAGTAAGAAGAGAAAATTCAGTTCACAATTCTAAATGTCGGGGAGCAGACAGATGTGGGTTTTTCTCTTACGGTTTGTGACTCCCGTTACCTTTAATAGAACCATATATCAAGGCGTGGGGAGACAGGGCAGATTTCTGTTTTGTAGCTTGAAGAATTGCGGACTATTCTGACTCTCCTTGACACCTGGATATAGTGGAGCGGGTTAAAATGTTGCTTCCTGTGAATTCTAGGCTTTTGCTGATTTCAACATTCAAGGCAGACCTCTCATAATGCAAAGCGTTCTTCAAAGGTAGGCAACATGTTCGTTTATTTAGCTTTGCGGTCCTTGCTCAGAGCGCAGTATCCTTGTGCTGAAAGATTGCTAGAATGCCAGTGCCGGTTACCTTGATGTCGCCTGTTAAACCGTGGCAGATTCTGTTTTGCCACCAGCAGCAAACAATTTAATTAGGAACACAAAATAGCTGCCTGCTCCATTTCCCCCTGCAAGTGGCGGCTCCTTGTCTAAGAATAAGAAACTGCCGCTATAAAAATCTCTTTCTTTGAGCTGTCTCAAAAGAAACTTCTCGATCCTACTTTCTCTGCAACAATTTAGTCTTTCTTCCTAAAAAGACCTTTAGGTATGCAAGGCCGTTTGTAAATTATACGGTACTGGCAATATCATGAAATATCATGACTGCATTTTATGGGCAGATGAAGGGGAATGAGTTGTAACAAGAATAAATTACACAAGATACACTGGAGGAAGAAACACTGGAGCCAGGAGAATTATTAAACTTTTGAGTGGCACTTAATGAGGACACTAAACGAAGTGACCTTCCGAATGGATGGCCACAGTAAATGGGATTCTCAGGGAACTATCTGCCATTATCTGATGAAGAGATGAGAGGCGCCAGCACCATTAGCCCAGATCAGAGAGGAACAGGTGAGTGGACACCAGCAAATTTGGTGGCTTCACCGACAAACAATGGTCCCTCAAGAATCACGCTGAGTGTATGACATGGAATCATGTGCTGTTGAAACTAATATCATCTGTGGTTTGGGATGACATATTTCAACCCTAATTTTGCCTTCTTCCAAATGCAGCTGCCTTAATGAGTAAAAGCTTGCATCATCCCTGTAACTGATGCAAAGCTGTGGCGAGTGATAGGAACTGGAAAGCCAGCAACATGAACTAGCTCTCTCCCTCTGCCGTACTTGATATGGGAAATGGGGCAGTAATTTCTGATTGACCTACAGCAACCAACTAACCAGTCATGTCTTTTTGATTGAGGTAGAACTGACATGCAAGGATATACGCAAACCTGCCATGCACAACTCAAAGTGTGTTGGCTCTGCATATACCCCTGTGACGAGCCCTGGAATCAATATTTTCATTGACCCAGAAAGTTCTCTCCTGCTCCATCTAGTTCATTTCCCCCACAGCTGGTCATACTAACTTCTGCTACTGTAGACTAGCTTCGCATGTTCCTGGAATGCGTGTACATGTACATACACATGCCAGGATATGTGCGGTTGTGTCAGCATTTTTCAAACTCATCATTAGTTGTGATTGTCACCACATTCGGGATGGAAAGTTAGGAAAGGGCTCGTCTGCATTCGAAACACTGACTCCAACTGTCCAGTTGTCTCACTCCCCCATTTCTTGTTAATCCTGTAGTGTTCTGCATGATTGTACTTCAGAGGTAGAGTGTTGGCTCTGTGATTGCTTAGTTGGGCAGTAACTTCAACCTCTCTGCTGTCCAAGGAAAGCAGGTAACCCCCTCAAAATTGCCACAGCCCAGGGTCTAAAGAGAAAAACAAAATTGATAACTACTTATAGGAAGTAAATCCCGACAACCTGAGTTCAGTCCGTGAGACTCGCGGAGGGGAGGGGAGCGCTTGCTCCACAAATCGTCCTTTACCTTCCTACACCCACCACAGCATGCACATGCGTGTACAGACACACACACCGTAATAAACAAAGAACCTCGTGTAATTTAAACACAGCCATGCCAAGTGTTTGTTTCGGGGGCTCAATGAGAAACGCCCCTTGTGGTGCTCAGTACAGGTCTGCTGCCCAAATAGTTACAGCAAATGAGACAGTACTTGAAGCAGCAATGGTGGCACATACCTGCAACCCTAGCACGTGGGAGGCAGAGGCAGGAGGATCACCAGAAATCTGAAGCCACATAATGAGTTCCAGGCCTGCCAGAGCTACATAGCGAGACCCTGTCTCAGCAAACAGACAAACGGCAACAGAGTAGCTGGAATATCCCAGCTTAGAAGAAAGAGACACTACTGTGAGCAGGGCATGGTGCAGACATGCTTGTAGTCTCAGTATTCGGAAGGTGCAGACAGGAAGAACAGGCATTCCAGGCCAGTCAGAGCAAGAGATCCCGAGGAAGAAAACGAATACAGCTGAGGACTGGAGAGAAGGTTCTGTGGGTATGAGTTTTTGTTGCTCTTGCAGAGGACCCAGGTTCAGTTCCCAGCACCCCTTTTGGATGGTTCACGACTGCCTGTCACTCCAGCTCTGGCAGATCTGAGACTGTTGCTGGGATACAACACCATGAGCAAAAGCAACTGGGATAGAAAAGGTCTCCTTTCAGCCCCCATCATGGACAAAGTCAAGCAACTCAAAAAAGACAGCCTGGATGCAGGAACAAAGCAGAGACCATGGGCCATGCTGTCTTTTGGCTTGCTCTACCTAGCTCTCTCAGCCTGTTTTGTTATACAAGCTGGGATCACCTGCCTAGGGGTGGCATCATCCAGAATGGTGGCCCCTCCCACATCAGCCAACAAGAAAATGTCCACACAGCCTTGTCTACATGCCAATCTGATCGAAGCAATTCTTCAATTGAGATTTCTTCTTCCCAGGTATTTCTGTGTCTTGTAGTCAAGTTGCTAAGAACTAACCAGCAGAGAGGACCTCTTCTGGCCGACATAGGCAACTGCACACATGTTGTGCAAACACACATAGATACAAATGAAAATAAAATAAAGCTTTTAAAAAAAAAAAAAAAGCATGAGAAGCTACAACAAAGAGAAACACTATTGCCAAAACATGGTTATGTGAACTTTGCAATTACTATGGCATCTTAGTTTATTTAGAAACAACTGCCAATAGGAGCAGAAAGATTTTAGAACTGGACAAGAGCTGTTGTAGTTTGACTTTCATGTTTTGTATGCTCGGGTCCCCTGATGGTAGTGTTTTGAAGGCTATGCAGCCCTCAGGAGGGAGGCCTGGCTGGTATAGGCAGGTCACTGGGGCAGGGCTCTAAAGTTATCCCCACCCCTGCTTCTGTCCTGACAGGTCAGGAGCTACAGCTTCATGCTTCTGCCGTGATGGATGGAGCTTCATCCATTGTCATGCCTTCCCCAGGGTGGTGCACCGCTCTCTCAAACTGTGAGCCAGAAAAAACCCTTCCTCTCTCACATGGCCGCTGTCCTGAGTTTTGTCATAGCAGTGAGAAAAGCAACTCATGTAAGAGTTTACAAATTAATTTTTTAGACAACGAAACTAAAGGACGTCATGTAATTTGCTTAAGCTCAGTGGAAAGGCTAGGTCTGGCATGGTAGTAGTACATACCTGTAATTCCAGCATTTGCCAAGTGAATACAGAAGGATTAGGAGATTGAGGTCAGCCTGGGTTAAATGACCCTGTCTCAAAACATCAAATAAATAAGCAAACAAACAAAAAATAAAGAAACCAATATTTCTGTTTCAGAGTACCAGGCAGTTGGTTCTTTGTGTGCTGTCTGAATCTGAGGAAACAGCTTCTCAGAATGCTGACTGAAATCAGTAGAAATGCAGTTTCAAGTTGATACCCAAGACTTACTAAGCCAGAAACTCTGGGGATGGGGTTAGCATCCTGTACTTTAGTGGTGTATCTTCCAGTATATGTGAGTTATCTGCTCACATTGGAGCTGCTGAAAGCAGTCCAGGGACCAGGGTGTCCACTTCACCTGGAAGTCTGTAGCAATGCCTGAATGTCTCAGGTGTGCAGTTCAATTCCATCCTGAATGACAAGTGTGACATTAAAACCAAGATAAGCCAGCCATGGATGAGAGTACTGAAGACTAAATACTATGCCACTTCCTTTCACTAAAATGTGGTAGCAGATGAAGTCCTGAGTAAATGCATATTATTGAGCACAGCCATGTCAAGGACCCAGTGCTTCAGACCCATGGAAATTACAACGCTTCCTCTGGTCCAAGTATGGATGTTAGCAAGGATTGGCTTCTAGTTAAAACCAGTGTATGCATGAACTGCCACCCACAGCTTCCTGCTCCCAAATGACTGCAACCTCAAGCTGCTCCCCTACAGAGACCTCTTACCAAGATTAAAACCTACCTCCTTGTACAGCAGTATATAATAAACACTGTTGGTACATTTCCATTAGAGGACATAGCCCACTTGATCCCAGCTTTTTTGTACATATGTCTATCTGTCCTTTTTTCATTTCCTGCTGCCCCAGCCATGTGGGTCACAGCAACCAGAGTCCATAGGTCTTAGTCTTCCCCCAATATCTTCCCTAGCAGAGCTATGAAAAATTGTCAATTGTAAGACTATTTAAAAACTAATGAGTGAGCCCATGTGCCTGTACCAAATGTGACCCATGACAGAGCATCATTTCCAACCTCTTATTATAAAAACAATTAGCCCCATTTTGCCTTATCTTGAAGAGTCATCCCTCACCCCAAATCCTGCCACTGCTATGCAGAAGAGTCAGGATAAGGTCTTGGATGCTTGGGCTGCGTTCCCTGATACTGTGAGACTGTGAGATGCTGGCCCTGCTGTCTCTGGACTGAGTCTTACACCTGTTATCTAAATGCAGATTTGCTCATCTGCTCTGCAGCCAGTTTTAATTTACAGGGATCAGAGAAGTTCCTGGGGTATCCACAGATCTTGGGTACTAACCTTGATAAAGTTCCAAAGGAGAGATAATGAGAACTGCAAATGCAGGGCCGCTCAACCACTGATGGACAATCACAGCCTCTTCTCTTCCATCCATCTTTTCACATATTGATACTTTTTGGAAAACACAATGAAATGAATTTTAAAAGACAAAAAATGCTGGTCACTTTAAAGATAAGGGTAGATATAAAATTATACTGACAAATTGCCGCAAATTCTTGGTTTCTATACTTACATTGTCACAGCCAAGCCATAAACAGTTATAGACTGGTGCTGGTCTCAAAAATACTCTCTGAATAGCAAAAATGTAGGCAATCTCCTAAGGCTGAAAAATAGTCCAGATCAGTTTTAAGCTACCACAAAAAAGTTGATCAGCACATTCAACAACTCAGAGTGTCATGTCCATCCACGGGCAGGCGTGGGAGGTCTCTGACATGATAGCTGGAGTCCATTCTGGCAAGCTGAGTAATGTTTTATTTCTTGATGTGTTCATTTACCCAACTAATAATTAATGCTAGATCCCTAGGACCTAGTGTAGCCTAACACGAGGGTCCCAGTTTTCAGGACCTCATATGGCTCATCCGTGGCTTCTACGTGCTCTCTACTTAGACATCTCCATCCTTCCTTGGGACTTTTTGATGCTTGTCTGTCCTGGAGTTGACAAAGCCTCTCGGGCACTTCTCTCTACAATTCCTTAGGACCCAGGGGCTTCTGTGCTACATTTCCCCCAAACTGAGATATACTACTGTCTTGATATGACTCTATACTGGATGAGCACATACCGAACATGTTTGAATCAATGTCTCTATTTAGTGGTAGCCAGTGGCCAACCACTGCCTATGTATCTGGGGGACGAGCTCGTTAAGTTGAGGTAGGGAAGGTTTGTCTTCATCACTTCTACCCTCTTGGTACTTTGTCTTTTCACCCAAATCAGCAGCGATGTCTGGGCAAATGCCTTTTCTTCATCCTTTCAGTGGAGTGTCGATCCCTGCAAGGAAGGCTGTCACTGTCTGCCTATAAATGTCTTCCCACTCTGTTTCTCCACCAGTCTCGCCATAGCCCTGTGATGTCTCCTACATGGTAAGAGATCAGAATTTATGGAATGAACCTTAAGGGAATTTATAACTTTATACAAAGACACCTTTGCTCCAGGAAAAGCTGACTGAAACAGAAGCCATCCCTGAACTGCCATTGCTGACTGGCTCCTAGCTCTGTGCTCTCCTGATGCTTAATTTAATGCTCATGTGTCTCCTTTATTTCCTTGCTTTTGGTCTCTGGTCCTTCCTCTGTGTCCTCTGCATACATGTTTGACTTTGGGTTCTAATCCAAGAGTCACATCAGGCCTATACTCAAGACAGTCTGCAGCAGAAGCCAAAGAGGCAGAGAGTTTCTTTTGGTTTTGTTGTTATATTTAACGAACTCATGTGTGTGTGTGTGTGTGTGTGTGTGTGTGTGTGTGTGTGTGTGTGTGTGTGGTCATGCATGTCATACATGTGAGTTCCCCACAGAGGCCAGAAGAGGACATCAGATTCCCTGGAGCTGGAGTGGCTGCCTGATATGGGTTCTGGGAACAAACTCAGTCTTCTGGAAGAGCAGGAAGTTCCCTTAACCCTGAGCCATGTCTCCTGCCCTCAAACCAGACAGACATGCTATGCCAGTCCAACCAGTGAGCTGAAGGCCAAAGGCACAGGGATATAGGCACTGTGGTGGCTACTGTTGGAGACCCGCCATTAGTACCTGCTAGGGGCCCCTTGTCTGAGTGAGTGTCCTCTTCAAAGTGCAGGTCCACTGTTCATAAATAAGAACCATAACTGTGCCCACACAGAGCCACGCTGGGGACCAAGTGAGGTTGTTCTCAGTGTGGTGCTTAGTTCCAGCTACTACTCTGTTGCTGATTGTTTTTATGTTTTTATTCTTTCCTCTTTTGGGGGGCCTGCCACCCAGCTCCTAAATAAATCACACATGGAGGCTTATTCTTAATTATGAATTCATGGCCTTAGCTTGGCTTGTTTCCTGCCAGCTTTTCTTAACTTTAAATTATCCCATTTATCTTTTGCCTCTGGGCTTTCACCTTTCTCTATTTCTGTATACCTTACTTTCACTCGGTGCAGCTGGCCCCTGAAGTCCTCCTCTCCTTGTTCCCTTGCTCCTTCTTCTTCTTCTCCTCCCAGATTTCTCCTTCTACTTATTCTCTCTGCCTGCCAGACATGACCTCACATAAGCAAGGTCTCCAAGCACAGTGCTCTGCCATCCAGAAGACACCCTCTTCCTAAAGATCTCCAAGGAGAACTCGTATTTTCAGTATTGCATTACCTCATGTTGATATGATGAGAAAATTAACCTAACAAATTTCACATCCTGCAAAAGCAAACCTTTTCATTCCTGCTGGAGTGTCAGTGCGAAGTCAAAGCTGGCTGTGACTTTCCTAATCGAGATCATGGTGTGGGGCGGTGCACCTCTGCTTGGCTCCTCCTGCTCCAGTCAGAAGCCCAAGGTTAAGACACTGTATGAGAGTTTTCAGGAACCTTCAGGGCCTGTCTAGGGTGCTCTCATTAGAGAATCAAGGCTTCCCTCTGGACAATGGGGCCAAATGGAAGCCTGTCTCAGAAGTGGCTAAAGCAAGGCATTGCTGAGCCTCAGGTCAGGCTCTGTGACCAGAAGTGATGCCCCTGAGACTGTACTGGAGACCACACTTCAGGAACCAAGACTCGAGAGCACTGTTTCCCTACTAAGAGGCCAAGCTACAAAAGTCTCAAAATACAAGCTTTTCCTGCTGAACTGCTTGGAGGAAGAAAGGAGGAAGAAGGAGGAAGAAGAAGGGGAGGTAATCTTCTTGGGCTGCCATCATTTCTGGGTGGCCTTTGCCTACAGTGATTTCATTTCTGAGGCCCTAGGGATGGAACCCAGGGCCTTGTACATGCTGGGCAAGAGCACTACCACTGAGCTACGTCCTGGGTTACGGAAAGCCCAGTGTTTCCAGCCTCTGATGGTTTAAGCTACATCATCAATAAGAGTTTTTGTCTTTTTTCCTTCCTGGCACTTCAGCTTCTTCAACTTTGCCTTTCAGAAATCTTGCCAAGACATGTTTGGTAAGTGTTTCAGCATGCTTTATATTGCTGTATGTGAGCATGCATGTGTGTATGCATGTGTGTGTGTATTTTTGCTCTTGTGTGCATTATGACTCTCATTTCACTTTATTTGTTTATAATATTCATGATATTTCACATTTAGCCTAACAGTTCTACCAAAGCTCTTGCCCCTTTCCTGTTAACAGAACATAAGCACACACCCTAGTATTGACTGCAATGGTATTCTTCATCGGAAGTATGTTTGCACAATGTTTTAGAGAGCTGACCCCATCACTGATATTCACACTTCACAGTGGGAACTGACTTCCTTATCAACTTCCTTATGATGGTTGAGCTGGTCAACTTGGTTGGATCTGAGATAAGCTAAGGCCCACTAGTGAGTCTGTGAGGATGTTTCCTGGAGAGATTTCCAGGAATGGGCAGTACCTTTCTAGTGGTAGCCCAGATAGAAAGACATCATAGGAGAAACAGGGCTGCTTTTACCTGCCTGTCACAATCCTTGATTGTGAATGCATCTACAATATTGCTGCCACAGGCTGTTCAGCCTTTCAACAGACCAAAGACCAGCAGCTCCTCAGGGATCCTCGAGGCTTTCAGAGCGAGATTAGAACCACTGAGATATCTAACCTTGTGGACTGAGCAGCTACCAGGTTTTCAGGTTTCTCCACTGTACAAACAGCTGTTGTTGGATATTCAGACTGTATAAATTGGCCTAACAAATACCCTCTTAATATATACCTGTTTTGTGTATATCTGTCCCTCTGGAAACCCTGATTTCGTTAAAAATTTTGTTACTAGGTTGACTTTAATCAGGATGCTTATATTGGAAACATGTTGAAACTTAGTTGGCTTAAAATTTTTCAAGCTACCTTGCTGCTGTTATTTTAGTGTGAACAGTTTAGTCATACCTGATTCTAAAACTATCTCAGTTGGATCTTTAATAGGGTCCAGTTCTCTACGGGAATTTTTTAAGTGGTGAAACATAGTTTTGAACTTATTCCTTAAATATAGAAATATGGGCAAGTCCAAAAGCCCCAGTGAAGTTCCTGCCTTTATTTCCCTTTGCCCTTTCAATTCAGAAAATGAAATGGATACTTGCATTTGTCTACTACAATTGACTGTCGTATCTACAGCTGTAAAAAGGTGGACAAGTAGCTTGTCATATTCATCAAAGAGCAACCATGGGCATGTACATGTGTATATGTTTAGGAAGTGGATCTTTGCCATGTTGTACTTAGCCATGCTGGCAGAGATGAGCATGTAATAAAGGACTGTAATCATCTGTGCCTTGCTTCAGAAAAGTAAGCATCAAGTCAGGGCTTCAGGATTAGACATGAGTTTCTTTAATAAGTAGAAAAGAAAATAAACACCCAACTAGATAATTTGTACAGAAGATAATCTGGTAAGCCAGCAAAAGAAAACCAAAATATTCTCTCTTATCAATTGAAGTTGCCTTAAATTCCAAAGTTTTTGAGTTTTTTGTTATATTTTGAATAAATATATATAGGAATTGTTGGGTAACTGATTTCTCCAATATAAAACATTCCATCCTGGAAGCAAGCTCACTAAGAAATCAGGAAATTTCCAAAGAAAACACCCAACACAGGAAGTAAACAGCTGGGAAGTCTAAAACTCATCAGACACACAAAGCTCCTTCTTCCCCCACGGTTATCTAAGCAGTAAAGGGCTGCTGAGGAGGAGAGACTCCATTTTGTTCAGCGGTCTGCAAGTTGCTCAGAGAGCTCTAGGCTCCGGCTTCCGTGAGTCATCACTCACACTGGGACGAGCTTCTGGTGATGTTGCTTTGTGTGGTTCCTGCTCCTGTGAGTGACCCCTCACCCATACCCCTGTGAGTGACCTTTGGTCTAGCAAGTCCTTCTCTAAGAAGGACTTAAGTTAACTTTTTAAACTTAAGTTAACTTTTAAATATTTCTTCTATGTGTAAAAATGTATATTCCTATGATACTCAATGAGGTATCATTTGTAATAGCATGTGTTTGTCAATATGTGAGGAGTGACTGACTTTTTATTTACATAATAAAATACCATGCAGCTATTAAACTCAGTGTACATTGGTGTGAGATAATCCTAAAGAGACTGTAAGAATAGATCATGTCTGTATTAGTTTCATGTATATAATACCCCTAAAATATTATAGAAAGAACTGATACAGTATGAATTAATGGAAAGCTTAAGGTGGGAGGGAAATTGTCACCATATTCCTTTTGGGGCCTTTGGAATTTTGTACTCTTAGAATCTATTTACTATTCAAAATAAATTTTAAAAAAGTAAATCCCACAGGACTCTCACTTAAGAAATAAACCTGAAAACAAACAGGCTTAGTTCAGTTGTGCTCAGTGATTTTATCAACCCAAAAATCAAAAGTCTAAATTTTTTGTTTCTGAATGTAAACTTAACACAGGTTGGGGCTGTAAAGATGACTCAGTGATTGGGAGCACTTATTGCTCTTCCAGTGAACCTGAGTTTGGTTCCCAGAACCCACATTAGACAGCTCACAACTGCATAGAACTCCAGTTCCAGGGGATTCAGCACTGTTTTCTGGCCTCTGAGAGTACTGAATTCATGGGGTGCACTTACAAGTACCCAGACACACAGAAACACATTAAATAAATAAATGAATAACTAAATAACTAAATAAATCTTTCCTTTAAGAAGTACTTTAGCCAGGCATGGTGGCACATGCTTTTAATCCCAGGAATGCCGAAGCAAAGGCAGGTATATTTCTTTGAGTTTGAGGCTAGCCTTATATAGAGTTCCAGGCCAGCCAGGGATATAAAATAAAACTCTCAATAAAATCAAACAAACAAACAATAACAAAAAAGAACAACTTATCACAGTTTGAGTTTACCTTATCTAAAATACTTGGGACCAGAAGTGGTTTGCGTTTCAGATTTTGAGGTATTTGTGTATACAGAATGAGATGTCCTGGGGATCAGACCCAAGTCAAGCACAAAGGTCATGCATGTTTTATATATGCCTTCTACATAGAGCTTAAAGGCTATTTTGTAAAATATTTCTTACTAAGTCTGAATTGTGATTTCTGCCCATCCTATGTGACACCATGTTAACACTCAAAATATTTTGAATTTAGGAGCATTTCTAATTTGCACTTTTTAGAATAAGCATGCTCAATCTGTGTATACCAAAGGCAAAAATATTGTCATCCTGGGCCACACAGACTCAAGGACAGAAGGCCACTGCTTTCTAGCCACATATTTTAAAAAAATTGTAAAAACTAAACATAGTCATTTTTTTTTTCTTTTTCCACGTTTATTAAGTTGAAAGCATATCTCTGGAAAGTTGGATAAAGGAAGCCTTGTAGCCACCATTAAATGTCTTCACTATAAGATTTATTGCCATAATTGTGACAGAGCAAATGATTTTTTTTCCTGGCAGCAAAAATAGTTTTAAAAAGAAACTAGGTATTTTTTTCTTTTCCCAGCAAAGTGTAGATACCCCAAAATTACATGGTGTCACAGAGCATGCCATAGTTAGAAAAAAATGATGCCCTGCCTTTTCAGTCTTATTAAGAAAATTACACACTTAACTCTTTGTGCCTTTGAAGGATGCCTCTGTCTGATGAACTTTGTTATTAGAACAGCATTCAGCTGGAAATTGTGTATTTAAACCAACTCATTTCAGAGTTAGCAAAGCAAGTTCTAAAATAAAGCAGAAATGTCATAGCAATAGATACACACTCTGGAACAGGGGCTGAGCACTCCAAGAGTTTAAAGTTTTTTGTTTTTTGTTTTTTTTTTTTAGGTTTTTGTATTTTGTTTTATAGATCTAAATATTTTGACTGTTTGTATGTATGTGTATCACATGCATGCCTGGTGCCCTCAGTAGTCAGAAAAGGGTGTTGGATTCCCTGGAACCGGAGTTATGAGTAGTTGTCAGCCACCATGCCGTGCTAGGAATTGAACCTGGGTCCTCTGCAAGAGCAGCAAGTGCAACAGCTGAGCCATCTCTCCAGCGCCACATTCCAAAACTTTCAATGGAGTGAGTGGCAGAAGGAAAAGCAAGAAATGTGAAGGGTTTCCACTGGATCAGTGATTCTCATCCTTCCTAACACTGTGACTGTTAATACAGTTCTTCATGTTGTGCTGACCCCCAACTATAACATTATTTTTGTTGCTACTTCATAACTGTATTTTTGCTACTGCTATGAATCATAATGTATATTTTTTTGGATATAGATGTTTGTTAAAGGGGTTGCAACCCACAGACTGAGAACCAATGAACTAGATGCTTGACAACTGGGTTGTGTACGCACTACCACCAGTGGAAACCACGCCGCTTTCTGCATTGCCATCTGCACACCTGAGAGGTCCCTGGCACCCATGTACTCGCCTTCTTCTCTTTCTCTGTTTCCCTTCTTACGTGCTTTTCTTATCCACCGTTTGTGTCACCAGCTTCTGGTCTCATTACTAGGTGCTGGCGGATAAAAACGTAAGGGGGATGCAGTTTCTCTCCTCCAAGAATCTGGAGGTTTGTAGAAGGAAGCTTGGAGGGTGGTGAACAAAGAAAAAGATCAAAGCAATGTCATATACTAAGTGGGATAAAAGAAAAAACAAATCCCTTGCAGTCCGTATGAAGGCCATGTAATTCAGCCTGAAGTGTAGCTGGATTTTGTGTGTCTAGGGGAGATAGACTGGAGAATCAAGACAAATTTTTAAAGAGGAAGTGTAACTCCATGGCAGTGTGTGCCTGCCATGCATAAGTTCAGTCTTCAGCAGAGGTAAGATGGGAAAGAGAAGGGAGGGGGGAGAGAGAAAGGGAAGGAGGAGAGGGGGAGGGAGGGGGGCTGACTGAAGGCAATATGTACTAGAAAGGAGTTTTATTGATTTGTAGAGGCGCTCTCTCTCTCTCTCTCTCTCTCTCTCTCTCTCTCTCTCTCTCTCTCTCTCTCTCTCTCCTCTCACTGTCTTTCATGTTCTCTCATGTATATGTGTTCACTGGAACTTGGGCAACATCAGCAACATTTCAGGTGGAGAACACAATAATACACTGATATGGAAATGAGGAATACCCAGGTGATGGTTGGGGATAGAGGTCAGTCAGCTTCATAATGCTGCTACTAAAACATACAATTAAGGGCAGAAGAGAGAGGAAAGGTGTGTCAAACCGAGAAGCAGGGTCCACACAGGAGATTCCCAGCAACTCAAATGCGTGAGCCAGGGTGGACTGTGAGCAGTACCCAGCAGCAACCGTGGAGCCTGCTTACACAGGAAGCGTGTACTGCACAGCTTCACAAGCTAGCTACGTGATGCATGTTGTAACGGACAGCCAGAGTAAGGAACTGAGAGTGTGGTGGTGATCAGGTTGTTTTCTCAGAAGTTGCTTGTGCAGAGCTGGGAGCCATGCCACAGGCCGCATCTGACAAGCGCAAGGCATGGAAATGTCTCTAGCCTTTGGGGAGGCAGAGTTAGAAGTCTAACGGTGAGGCCACAGACAGTGTTCTTTCTCTTTGGAAATACTCCCCAAACATGGATATTCTTAAGTAAAATACACAGAATAGACAATTAAAATTAGTTATCAGTGCCTCGTAGAGTAAAAGTATAGTCGTAACTGCAAAACCAGTGACTGCGTGAAAGCAAAGCAGCCGTGGGAGACCGCCTGTCTGCCAGCCTTTCAGCACTGTGGCAAACACCCGGGCAGAAGAAGGACGCTCTCAGCTGTGGTCAACTGCCTGCCCTGCTTCCAGACCTGTCTCTGTGAATTTGACTATCCTAGGTCTCTCCTGTCAGCAGAGGGTTTTTTTTTTCTTTTTCTTTTATTAGTTTCAGTGTTAAGTTTCTAAACTGCCTTCATCTTTATGCTCCACTGAGAACCCACACATATGTTCTTGACTAGATTTAGCCCGAGCACATGAAATCTACAGGCTCAACTGTTTCTCAGTCTTCCTGGGCGGGCTTGATCTGCCTGTGTGACCCTTTGCTGAGCAGAAGCCTTTCTTGCTGGCTACAGGAACCTCTAGCTTCCACTTTTGTCTAGTGTCCCTTTCTCCAGGATGGATAAAGTGGCCGCTATTGTAAATGTGTGGGTACTAACCTTACTTCCAGGAAGTGAAGGGGTCCATGAAAATTGATAGTACACAGAGAGACAGTTTCACAGCTATTTCTTTACAATATAAACAGAGTGGCTTCAAATCTTTGTTGCCTCCAGCCAAACAACATTGCTACAATTACGTTACAGCCTGACCCTGAACAACAAAATGCCCAAATACTAAGGAAATGGAGGCTTTAATCTGCTGATTGTGTGTGCTTTCAATCTTTCTGCTTTTTTTTTTTTTTTTTAATGCAAGAGTTACTTACCTGCTTGGGTTATTAATTCAGTTCAGTTAAGCAGAAAGAAATTCTCTAGAATAGTTGTTGCCATTATTCTAATTAGTGTTTAGCCTCTGCATCATTGGGGGAAAAGTCTTTTGATGTATTTCTTGTGGTTGAAAGTAATGCATGTAAATTATTTCAAGTATGGATATTTTAAAGTAGAAAATTTAGGAATTATTCATAAAACATTACCACCAAGGGATAATGAATGCTGATTTTATGACATTTTCTTATAAATATATATTAAATATGCATATGCTATCCTTCTCTTTATGCTAAAATGTATCACATTTTCCCAAGCCATTCATTGTTTTTAGAAGTAAAAAATTAGCTGCAATAATGTTCCATAATATGGTTTGTACTTAACTATTTTCTGACTTCTCCTATTTTAGGGGATTACTGATAGGGAGAGGCAGTTTGGCCTGATTGTTCAGAGCTAAATCCCAGGATCTTCCCTGACTTCCTTTGATCACCATGACTCCTGACAAGTCTATAAATTGTATAACATCCAAAATGCTAAATCACAAAATAGGGTGGAGATCACTTCAGAGAATCATTTGAGGATGGACCGCGAGTGTGTGTTCATCAGCTTTCTGTTGCTATGGTGAAGTACCCAAGACAATGAAATAGAAAGGAAGGGAAGAAAGGAAGGCCTATCCTGGTTTACTGTCACACAGGTTTTGATTCATGGTCACGTGGTCCTATTCTTTTGGGCCTGTGGTAGTTTGGTATGTCACATCACAAGCACATGGCAGAGGAGGCTGCTTACCTCAGCCATGACAGGAGATAAGAGGATGTGTCCAATGTCCCCATCAAGAGTACACCCCCATTGGCCAAAAATCCATCCACCAGAGCCCACCTCCTAAAGAACTCCTGTGACTTGAAGCTGGGGGTGTAAGCACTGCCTCCTTTGCTCCAGATAGTTCTCAATTATTATGTTGTTTATATCCAACATCAAAGCAGATTTATGTTTTTCAGTTCATAGTTTTCTTTTTTAGCATATTTATATCTCTATGTTTATCTCAGGTTATTTTTTCCTACATTTGTCTTGTGTTTAAGAGAAGCCCAGTTTTTCCATTTGTTAGAATCAAGAAGAAATTGTCCTACATGTGTCTCATACTTGGGACTCTCTCAGTGTCCCAGAAGTACTGATTTGTGGCCAATGGCATGGGAAAATAACCAAACCAAAGGCAATTCAGGTGTAGAAACAGTCAGAATATTAAGGGCTTGGAATTCATCATTGATCTTCTTCCTGAGGTCTTCCATGAACTGCACCATCTACAGCTTTTGTTATGCAGGAGAAGTCATGTGATTTGCCACTGGCAGCTATAAATTTGAGGGCATGTTCTCTGCTTCCAATCACTGTTAGAATTGCACCTTAACAGAATGTCAAGCCAGGAGTAGGGTTGACACTCCCTTGTTAAAGTATGAGATCCTAACAAAATCCAGGTGACTGAAGTAAAAGGCATACAAATGTACTCTGCCTGTGTACAGAGGCTTGCCTAAGAGGCACAACACTGCTCATGAGCAGAAGGAAGTTTCTGAGAAAACAAGCCAGGCCTGGGCATCTAGCTTAGTGGCTTCGTGCTAGAGTACTTTCCTAGCACACACGACAGGAGGCCTTTGGCATGATCATCTTCACTGTTTGAAATACTATCTCTGCTTTACTACACAGATGAGGGCTGAAGTCCCAAGGCTCCCTTTCTAGACCCTGGGTGGAAAAAAAAAATACTTTAGGAAGAAAATCTTGAGGGCAGGTGTATTGTAATACTCCACAGTAGCCATGGCATCATCTCAATAAAACTTGTAAACAGCTTTGCTTTGAGCAATGCTGTTTTCTATCATGTGCTAAATCAAATCAAAACAGGGCCACAACAACAACAAAAACCCATTGCTTAATGATATTCAAAACAAATGGATGGCTTGATTATTTAATACCAATGTCAAAACTTGGGAAACATCATAGTAAGCATGGTCATGTCAAGTACCCCAATGCCTCAGACCCATGGGGATGACAAAGCCTTCTTCTGGACCAAGTAAAAACTTTTAGCTAAAAACAGTGTACCTAGAAAGTATCTACCTCAGCTTCCTCCTCCATGGTGTTTACAGCCTGAGACTTCTCCCTACAGAGACCTCCTACACAGGTTAGCCAAATCAGCCTCATTTGACCGTATACAATCATATAGAATACAACCCTCTAACACGAACTGCTATACAAAAATTAATAGAAAACACCCCGAGCCAGCTATTGGGGTGAAAGCTGAAAGATCACAGAAACAGAACAAGCCAGCCATGTTCTTACCTCTGCACAATCCTTAGCCTCAAGAGAGCGACTTCCTGATTACTCACACCTTATATACCTTTCTGTGTCCTGCCACCCTTCCTTCCTTCCTAGTGCTGGGATTAAAGGCGTGTGCCACCACGCCTGGCTCTGTTCCCAGTGTGGACTTGAACTCACAGAGGTACAGGTGGATCTCTGCCTCCCAAATGCTAGGAATAAAGGCGTGTGCTACCACTGCCTGGCCTCTATGTTTAATATAGTGGTTGGCTTTGTCCTCTGATGCCCAGGCAAGCTTTATTGGAGTACACAATATACCACTACACAACCTCCTCCATTTAGATGTATTTTTTAAAAGTTTAAAAAATAAAAGAGTTTCTGGGCTGTGTCTGGTGCTGGGGGTGGGGGCTGATAAAGACTAGAGGTCCCATAGCCACAATCACTGAGTCTCAAGGGTGTATTTCAACATCAGGAGCCTCATTTCCATTATGTGACAAGATAATGCATACTACCCATGAAAAACAAGACACAAAAGGGAAAAATATCTTCTTACCTTGGCAGGGCTCAAAAGGTCCAGCTTCAGACATCAGCTTATATTGTTTTGCTAAGAAAGTATCAGCCCTGACAAGATCCCAAAGAGAATTTCACCAAGAAAGAAAGACAAGATGAAATAAGAACTTAGCAAGAAGGCAGTCTTGGGGGGGGACAGACATGGTTTTAACTCTGGAAATCTAAGTTTCTAGAGGGAACTCTTCCTTCGCATGTGTATCAGAGTCGATGGAAGTAATTTTAAAAAACAGTTTGATTTTAATTTGCATGTGTGAGTGTTTTGCCTGTACGTATGTCTGTGTACCACATCTGCCTGATGCCCACAGAGAGTGTACATCCCGCTGGGACTGGTGTTATAGACGGCTATAAGGCTACCATGTGGGTACTGGAAATCGATCCCTGGTCTGTTGAAGGAGCAGCCAGTGCTCTCAACTGCTGAGCCATCACTCCAGCCCAAATGAAAGTGTTTTTTAACAAGGCAGAATCTCTCAAAATATGAGAATGAGGAGTGCTTTAACAAATGGCAGTCTCCAAGCATCCAGCTCTGGTTCCTAATACTGCCTGAACGTTACCGTAACTCGCTGACAGATCACCCGCTTCCCATTATTTCTCTGGGCTGCAAACAGATAAAAATCTGATCACCTAGACAGTGGGTGATTATTTTGTAAATCGGCTCAGTTTGATGTTATAGGCTCAAACAACAACCAAGTGCTAACAGCCGTGCAGGGTTGACTGAGTGATGTCAGTTTTCACAGTCTGACCAGACAACAAGCCTTCAGAAGGGTCATTTCCTCCCACTTGGGGTTGTTTAATTACAAGTGTCAAGGAAATTAAATGTGACATGTGCTGGCAAAATCAGCTACATGGGTGATTCTTTTCTTGATGTCTCTGGTCCTAAAAGAACAGATAATATTGAATGCTTATGGGCTTTGGTGAAAACATTAGGGCACAGGGCTAGAGAAAATGCATTCTGATAAGAATGTAGTTCATTTAGGAGTTGAGATTTAAAACAACATAGACTTTAGTTCCTTAGCTGGGTTCTCCTCACAGAACCACACCCATATAAATAGAATGATTAAGTCTTGGCTACCTGGAGGGACGATGGGCTGGCACTGGCTCTGGAAGAGATATTTTGTAAGTGGAGATGAAGGGATAAAGTTCCTGTAAGGGGTGAGAACTAAGGCTTACATCCTAGGGCACCTGACTCTGCCCATATATAACTGTAGAGACATCACCTCTTCTCAGAGCTTTCTCCATGGTCTTACACTATTGACTCTGAGTAGTTCTTCCTCGGATGATAATAATCTCTACAAAATAGCTAAAAAGAGAAATTCCAAATAAATACCAACTAGCTGTGGATCATGCTGTCAGGTTCATATCCTGCATCTACCAATTACTCATTATATATTTGTCATTGGACAAGCTACTTAGTCTCTCTAAATGTCAGTGTTTCTATCAGTAAGAAGGGTACCTGAAGTAACTCAGAGAGAGCTATCCCGGACAGTGCCTGTCATGTAGTGGCCACTCAACCAAGGACAACTGTCATCTTGGGGTGTGACACAGTGACCTTTGGAAAAGTAATGCTTGCTTTAGGGTTGCTTCATACAGGTAAAATAAATAAGACCAAGTTGATGAATGGTTGGATTATGTGATTCCCAGGTTTCCCTTTGCTGTCTTTGCTTTCATTTTCTGTCCAGTCACTATGGCAATCATTCTCAAAACAACCTAGTGTGGTGATTCTGCTAGAGGAAAGACAGGTGTAGAGTGAGAAGATGGTGGGCTCTCTGTGAGTAGACAAACACGACAGACAAATGAACCCCTGAATCACTGTAGAATGCTTAGTGGGGGTCTTGGATAAGTAGGCATTGAAATCCATTTTCCTGTTAAGTGAGATCTCTACAACCATGATTCTCTTGGCTGTAGTTGGTATGGCCCATCATGGGTGGTGCTAATCTTCTGGACACCTTTTCAGATGGAGCTGTGTTCTGATAGCTAGCTCTCCGAGCACACAGGCGTGTATGCACAGGCATGGAAAGTTTCCTTCTGATGTGAGTTCCCATACATTTATGATAAATTCTGCCCTCAGTTCCACATGGCATTGCTGGCAGAGGGACACAGTTGCTGGGTAAGTGTTTGAGGCACCAACAGCTGCCCCTGGTTTCCAGCACTGATTTGCTGGTCTTCTGCCATCTTCTATAAAGTAAAGATGTGATTCCTTGGCATTTCTGATAGAGAAATCTTCAAAGAAGGAGTTGGTTAAAAATGAACATTTTAGTAAAAAGTACTTGCTATTCCTCTGTCAGTGCCGAAGATGGGAAGATGCAGAGTCAATTTAGTAGCTTCGATTGTAGCAGACTTTGGAAGGAATAATATACTCGGGTCTCTTTAGATGCATATTGCATGGGGAGCTGGCACAAGGGCTGTGATTTTTGCAGATTGCAACCTGGTCAGACTTCCAAACACAGGCTACTTAGCCCTCAAGCAGGGAGAGGCAAGGCTCTGCATCTTGGTGCCCTTTAAAGGCTTCCCAGTTCATTTCTGTAATGTATGTGGGAGGATTCCATTTCCCTAATCTTCTTGTCACTCTTGATGTCCAGAACAGGTATAAAAGAGCACAGCTGAATGACAAGCAAGTCTGACTGCCGCCTTCACTCTGGAGGGAGATTCCGCAGTACAAGGACAGCCTCTCGTCCCCAGTGTCACTGCCAGATACCCAAAATGGAAGCTGGAAGCTTCCTTCCGGAAGTCAGTATCCATGAAGTCCCTGAGAGAAGTGACTGAGGGGACAGCTTTGTACGGAGTGGACTTTGATGATCCTCACAGTAGGACTCAGGAAGAGCACCAAATGTGTTCAATTAATGTGAACAGTAAATTGAAAAAGTTTGTATGTTTAATTCATTTATAAATTAGTTCACTAAGTATTTACTTAGCATCTGGAATGGGCCAGGCACTATCTAAGTGATGCAGCGATTACAAACAAACAAAACAAAAACCAGCTGGGTGTGGTGCATAGCCCTGTAAATGTGATGCAGGAGGGTTGCAGACTGAGTTCAAGATCAGCCTGAGCAATAAATACAAAAACCAAAACCAAAGGGATGGGACGCCTTTGTTGGTTGGATGCTTACACAGCATGTGTGTGGCCCTGGATTTAATCCCTAATACCACCCAAATCACAAGTCCTGTAGAATGCAATCGGTGATCATAAATTAATCACACTCTTGGTACTGGGAAGCAGGAGAACACTATGATAGTGTGAAGTGTAGGCACTTGACATTGTCTGTCGGACAACAGAAGGTTATTCAAGGAAACAAAAGATCCCAGCAGAAACCTAAAGTGTATGTTGCAATTATTTAGGTAAACGAGAGAGGAGAAGAATTGTGGACAGAGGAAGACGCACTTCAAGATCCTCAGTGGCTGCCTTAAACCATAGGTAGTCCTGAACCCTGAACATACTGGTGCCTGTGTGTGGTGGATTTATGTACACATAAACACACTTTACATGCAATACCAGGAAAGTCAATCTAATATCTGAGATGGTACTAAGTGACTGGTGGGTGGATTGCATAGGCAGTGTGGATACGTGGGACAGTGAGAGCAGTCATGTCCCAAGTGGGTCAAAGCACAACAGAGATCAATTGAAAACGTATAAATTCTTACTCTGGAATCTTCCATGTAATACGTTCAGACTGCAGCTGAGTATGTGTAACTAAAGGCATGCAAAGAAAGCCTCAGCTAAAGGGAACACACACATGCTTTGTGAGAGGAAGGATCACCACATTTGATGGGCTGAAGGGGGGTCAGGCAGCAGAATGAGCAGCATGGGGCATGTGGCTGGCAGAGCAGGTCTGGATCCTTCTGGCCTCCTTAGGCCATTTTAATTATCTTGTTTGCCCTGAGATTAACAGGAAGACTTGAAATAGTTTTGGCTTTTAAAAACTGGTGGTGCCATAAACCAGCCGAGATGCTTTCATACTCTTCTCCCAGACAGCATGGTTTCCAGGAAGCAGGGCTAGATTCTGGGTGTCCCCTCCAGGGGCTACAGCTGTGGTACTATGCACCACAGTTCTTTCCACTGCGACTCAACAGGCGTTCAGAAAACCTGGAGGGCCTTGTTCCCATCCTGTCAGGTCTCTGATCACAGACAGACTGGTATTCTTTAAATAGAGGCTCAAAGACATACTTGAAACAGAAAGTGGGCCGGGCGGTGGTGGCGCACACCTTTAATCCCAGCACTCAGGAGGCAGAGGCAGAGGCAGGCGGATCTCTGTGAGTTCGAGGCCCCCCCTGGTCTACAGATTGAGATCCAGGACAGCCAGGGCTACACAGAGAAACCCTGTCTCGGGAGGGAAAAAAAAAAGAAGAAGAAGGAAAAAGAAAAAAAGAAAGAAAGAAACAGAAAGTGTGTGAAAGGCAGTAGAAGGGGTTAAGCGCCAGGTACAGCAGTGATTTACCTTCTTGTCTTGTTACCAATAAAGCTAATGCTCCTAGAAGTGTGTGTGTGTGTGTGTGTGTGTGTGTGTGTGTGTGTGTGTGTGTGTATGCGGTATGTGTTGTGTGGTGTTGGTGGTGTTGGCAGTGATGGCAGTGGTGGTGGTGGTGGTGGTGGTGGTGGTGTGTGTGTGTGTGTGTGTGTGTGTGTGTGTGTTTAAGAAAAAATTCCAAAGCAAGGAGGCTGGGGGGGGGCGGCGTGTCCCACAATTAGTTGCCTTATTTCTTTGCTACCATGAGGAGGTCAGGCAAACATCAGATCTAGAAAAAGGCAAATTTCATGCCTTACACTAGGCAGCACCCAACTGATTTTTCTTTCTTTTAAAAACCAAACAAGTCATACTCATTGTACAAAATGTAGAAAATCTGTACAATCAACCAAAAACTTTTAATCCTGCTACCAGCTATTTTTTCTCTTCCTGGGAAGTTTAAAAAATTAATACACCAGTATTATTAAGGGATTGGCATATTCATTTTTCATAGGGAACCCACTTCCCATTTACAATGGAAATTGACCTGGAGGCAACTGGATACGGAGGCAGCTGCTTCTGATGAGATGAGTGTTTTCCTACTAAGCCTCGGCTCACAACGGTCTTGGCTTCCAACTTTCAATGGCATTATTTCCTTTCAAGCTGCCAGGGATTTTAAGTGGCAATGAGGATAAATTAAGTGTCTGTATATCACAAGGAAAGGTGAGTCAATGTTCTTGGGACTGTTGGAAATGAGAAAGAACTCTCCAGACAGAAAGTGGGTGTTTCCTACCTGTACCTCTGGTTGCTTAAAACAGTACAATATATTTTCTCACGGTTCAAGAAGCCACAGGTCTGAGACCCAGGCTTCTGTAGGCTTGATTCCTCCTGAGGAAAGAGAAGAGACTCTGCCTCATGCTTTTCTCTTGTTTCTGGTGGGTCACCAGCAGGCATTGGTTTATAGCGGCTCCACTCCAGTCTCTGCCTCTGTTTTCACACGATATACTCTCTGTGTGAATCCTCTGTATCTCTGAATTGAATCTCCCTCTCTTTCTCTGATCTGATCAGTCACTGACTTTACATTTGCTCTAATCCACTATACTGTCATTTCATTGTGAAGACTCTGTTTGTAAATATAACCACACACACAATTATTAATTATGTATTATATGTCGTATACATATATATGAGGATTACCCCCATGCACTGATACACTGTGTGGGGCAAGCCTTCATTGTGGCAACAGAGTCTCACAGAAGGAACCTCCTTTCCCTTCAAGGGACCCCTTCTCCAACTTGGATAATTTCAAAATAGTCATAAAGGCTTGAGAACTTAGTACAGTGATTTTTAATTTTAATTTAATTTTATGTGTGTATACAATATTTATGTGTATGAGTTTAAGTGACCACGTTTGGAGATGTGAAGATGCCCTTGGTTCTCAACCTCCATTGGGCTCTCTGGATCAGTAGGAGTGCTAAGATTACACATGTGGGTCGTAATGTCCAGCTTTGCACGGGTTCTGGGGATTCGATCTCAGGTTCTCATGCCTGCCTGGCAAGCACTTTTTACCTTCTGTAACATCCCCCCAGCCTCTACAGAGTGAATTAACTCATAAAGAGGTCTTCTCCATTCACTGCTAACAAGCATAGAGGAAACGTAGCTGGCATACCTCTGGCCTATGATGCACAGCAGAATGACAGCATCTCCTCGGTCCACTGTCACCGAGTGGGCCTCAGGATGAACCTGTGTGAGTGCGTACTGGAGAATACGGACACAGCTTTAGAATGCATGTTCATTGCTGTCTGGTTGGTCCACGGCAGGGGCTTAAAGTCAACTTGGGGCCCTTTCTGTTTCCTCTCCTTATAAATGGGGACATGTCAAAGAGAATGACTGCAATAAAATTCTTTAAACGGAGTCTCCGTGGGTTCCTTTTCTTTCCCCAGCGGGGAACAGGAAAGTGGCATCCTGTTCCAGCAGCTGAGGTTTCATGGTTGTCTCTTCCCCATAAACCATTAATCGCTTTTTGTTAGATCACGTAATTTATAGTATCCATTTTGAATGTATAATGTAATAGTGTATACTGGAGGGTAGTTAGTCTTTCTTCAAATAGGTTATGGAAAATGAAATAAATACTTAGATTAAATTACCATATGAGAGAGAGAAAAATGAAACAATTTGCTGACTTGCAAAAATATGTAATAGACATTGTAGAGATAATCTGAATTTTAAAATGTCACTCATTCTTCTACTCATTGCAGATGATCTCACTGTAAAAAGCAATTCAAGAGAGAATTTTTGCAGCAGTGTTTAACAAAATAATTATTTCTAAGTAAATAAACCTGATAAATAATCTATATAAATAGAGGTAAATTCATTTAGGAACTTACAATGTAACATTTAAAAGTGACCAATTTATTTAAAGGTCTCGAATTTTGTGAGTGAAGGACTCACAAAACCCTTAAAACATATTATCAGCAAAAACTAATAGTTTTTTGCTCTATTGGTCATATTTGGTGCTATGTTTTACTTTAAGAAAAAGTTACTAGAGATTTATTTCTAAATCTTTAGAGATGAGTATGTCTGTATTTGTAAAAAAAAAATAATAATAATACAGTTCATATTTGCTTCCTGTTAGGAGCCTGTACTAAATGACTGCAGTTTTTCCACACCACCATCTGTTCCTTGCTGGTATGGATTATAAATCAATCACATCATTCTTGCTATTATTATTATCATATTTTTCATGGGTCCAAACCCCTTATTATTAAGCTTTTATCTTCCTGAGAAACTATCAAACTTCATCTGTGGGACTGAATCCAAGACCCTGTGGGAATCCCAAATAGAATTTTAATTTTCTCTGGGCATTGGGCACCATTTGTTGTTTATGCCTCTGAAATGGTATCATTTTCGTTGTGATAATAGGATTATGTTCGTTGGGATGTGTGGCCTGCTGTAGTATATGCTCACTTGTGTCCTTCTGCAAAGTAAGGGACCACAGGTTTAGAGGAGGGATGTGGTAAGTGTGCAGTGGCAAAATTAATGACATCAGGATGCTTTAGACAGGTGCATGCTGTGTGTCAAAATCAAGAGGGAAAATCTGACTTGTGAAATAATAAGTTTGGGTAATGCATATAAATGAACTATTCCATAGAATTTCTTTCTTATTGAAACATTCACCTATATTGAGTTGCTAAAAATATCTAATTTTCCATTGTTTCAATATTTCTATTGAGAGCTGCCATGCTCTCAGGCAGAACAATCTGTCTGGATTATCGATTTAAGGACATGTTGAAAGCTGTCTACCACTGGTTATTTGGAAGTTCAAGACTTTACCATTCTAAAGTACACTAAATGACAGCGGCAACATCAAAATAATTAAGACTCTTTAAGATGGAGCTCCAGGAAAAAATTAAATGTTTAATCCATCTAACTTTTTAATTTCCTTCCTAAGTAGTGGGTTGATTTACAAAGCCTTAGTAATTTGCTGGTGTTTCTCCATGCTTATAAAATTCACTCTACCTCTAAATTTAGAAATCATTTGCTAATGTGATTAAGTTGTTCTTAGTCCTCACCATCACCAGTCTTATTCAGAATGTGCACAGAATAAAAGGACTCACACACTCCAGCCAGAGCAATGTTACAGAGCCATGATAAGCTCCATAATGCTAATGCTGTTTTGATAGAGAAAACCACAAGTCACCCAAATAGCAGCCTCCACTCTCCAGTACAGGTGTGCAATAAGCACATGTAATTAAACCAAAGATACATAATGGTTTGTTGTTGGATACGCATCCGCGGCAGCTGACTACGCTCTTAATGTGTGCTTCACGACTTAGGTAATTTTCTTCTGTCCACTTCTTGAACAGAATATTCCTTGTGGACTCATATACGAAATGATCCTGTGCCTTTTACACAGCAGATTCCCACTGCTGCCTGTAATTTAGCGTCTTTGCCATCTCAGCATTACCTAAAGATGATTAAAAAGAGCATGTAAATTCACAAACAAGTCATTTTATTCTTCAACTTAAATAATATAGAAATGCCCCCCAAAAGGAAAGTTATGAAAATGTAAGCCTTTCGCCATGGTTCTCATCCCAGTGAAATATATCAACCTTGCATTTAATCACTGTTATGCATAAAATATGGCTTATGGCTCTGCTCTATATATCATATAAACTTCTTTGTATATCACGGATCTGAGTCTTTTCAATGCTGTAAAGCAAGTGTGAAAAGCCAAGACTGCTCTGAAAAAATCAGGGCAGGAGGAAGCAGCAGCTCCAGACTGTTTCTGGCAATTTCAAATTCTCTATTTTCTTCGGGAAATATTTTTAATAATTCAAAACACTCACACATTACCTTTTAAGAATGACAAATCTGTGTAAATAGTATGTAGATTTCTTTATTTTAATCTCTTTAGTTCTTTTCCTTCCAGTGTGACGCTACAGTACCATGTTACTGTAGGACATGTTTTCACGTGTGTGCAGGGGGGGTGGCTCTCCTTCTCTGGAATGGTTAGAAGAATCTGTCTACTGAGGTTCATAGCATGGAGGAAAATAGATAATGTAAATTTGTTTTGTATTTCCTAGAAAGGGTGATATCCTATACATGTATTGAACGATAGAACGTGGTAAAAATGGTCATGATAACACCCAGGCTCAATAGCATTTTTCCATAAATTACTGTATGGGAGCTATTAATCACTGCATCGGGGTGCTGGGCAATGCCTGTTTAATTCAGCTGCTTCTTATTTACACATCATTTTGAAGAATGCTACAGGAACAGAAATGAAAAGTTTGACTTTCCACATTGGCTACACAGCTCACCTAGCTACACCTCCGGCAGGAACTAAATAACCAACTTCATTTACATGGGTAACTTTCAAAACCTTGCTTGACTCTAATTTTAGGCAAAGGTTTTGTTTTAATTGCATCTCTTTCATGAACTTAAAGGAATGGAACTCACGTCCTAGTATCCTCATAGTTATGCTGGCATATTTTATTTTTGTTGCTCATGAGATAAATGATTCATTTCCCCTTCAACTTCCCCTTTTATGACCTTGAGTTGGTGTGATTGTGAGTATGTTAGAGAAGGAAGGATGTCCTTGTTCAGTGTATTTTGCTAATAACAGATGTGGGATGTGTCCTTTAAAAAGAGAAGTCATCAAAGTGATCTCAGGTTCCTTTCCCCGACTCACGACTCATGAGAACCTGTCATCCTTAACCATGGCTCTGTCCTCCCTTCTAAAGTCAGATGTGCAAATTTGCCCCTTGCTTTCCTCTTCTCTCAGAGACCTTCTACCTGCAGGGACCTCCACCCCATTCCCCCTCCCTGTATCCACCCCATCCCCTCTCCCTGCATCCACCCCCTCTCCCCTCCCTGAATCCACTCCATCCCCCCTTCCTGAATCCACCCCATTCCCCTTCCCTGCATCCACCCCATTCCCCCTCCCTGCATCCACCCCATCCCCCCTCCCTGAATCCACCCCATTCCCCCTCCCTGCATCCACCCCATCCCCTCTCCCTGAATCCACCCCATCCCCTTTCCCTGCATCCACCCCATCTCCCCTCCCTGCATCCACTCCATCCCCCCTCCCTGCATCCACCCCATCCCCTCTCCCTGCATCCACCCCATCCCCTCTCCCTGCATCCTTTGCCACCTTCTTTATAAAGGACATCTCCCATCAAACATGCCCTTACCTTTTTCCAGTTAGAAAAATGCACCCAGACCTATATTATGTCCTTTCTTTATATTCTCCTCCAGAGTTTTCCACACAGAGAGACCCTCCCACTTCACATGCCAATCATTTGCTGACTGAAGGCTCTAACTTCAGCCTCCCCATACTGAACTTTGCTTGCTTAGGTCCCTGTCTCTAATTCTCAGAGGCCGTTTTCAGTCTTCCTTTCTTGTGACATCTTATGAACTCCCTAAATAGTGGCCAGAGGATCCTATCGGCAGCCATATGCCCATAGCCTCAGTCTTCATTTTGCATCTCTGATGGCTCCTGTTTTTCCTTTTGTTGTTGTTTGCTTGTTTTAGACAAGGTGGCCTTGAACTCACAGAGACCTGCCTTCCTCTACTTGGTAGCACTTGAAGTTGGTCAATGGCTTAAGACTTACATTTTGGGAGGGGATGGTACTTTGGGTGAATATAGCTTTCTACAAACTTCAGCTGATAGTAGCTTCTCATACGTCAGCAGAACTTTCCTATTCGCTCTGAAACCTCGTTTTGAGGGTTGAAAGAATAAAGTGTGTGTTGTATTTTGTTAGGTAGTAAAGGTAGGTCCGGTTCATGACTAATGATTGATATCTTAGTTAATTCTCTATTGCTGTGAGAGACACCATGACTAGGACAACTCTTGTAAAGGAGAACATTTAATGGGGGCTGGCGTACAGTTCAGAGGTCCAGTACATTATCATCACGGTGGGGAACATGGCAATGTACAGGCAGACATGGTGCTGGAGGAGCAGCTCAGAGTTTTATAGCTGCACCAGCAGGCAGTGGGAAGAGAGAGAGATACTGGGCCTGGCTTGAGCATTTGAAACCCCAACCCCCTCCTACCCCAGTGACGCACTTCCTCCAACAAGGTTAAACCTGCTCTAACAAGGCCACACCTCCTAATCCCTGTTAAGTAGCACCATTCCCTGATGACAAAACTTTCAAATGTTTGAGCCCAGGAAAGCCATTCCTATTCAAGCCACAGTTGAGAAAGGTGGAATTTTCTTGTAATTTTTCTCAAGTTACTAATTATTTGAATAGATTAAAAAATATGGACCTTCTACTTAGCTTGCTGTCACAGGACCATCTATTGGGAGCCAAGGCATCTTCAGCAGCCTGAAGGTCTTTGCACAGTTCTTCTTACCCCCTTCCTCTAGTATTGTACATGCTACAGGTTGAACACTTCTGATCTGAAAAAGCTGAAATTCTCCAAGATCCAAAACTTTTTCACCATCGATTTGACTCCTCAAGTAGGACATTCCACACCTCATCTCATACGATGGACACAGTCAAAGGGCAGGTGTAGTGAAAATGTCATGTAAAATTACAATTATCATACACAGTATGTGTATGGTATAGGAAATGTATGTGAATTTTGTGCTTAGACTTAGGCTCCATCCAGTTATATCATTATGCGCATGCAACTGTTAAGGAAAAAGTCCCAAATATGAAACATGTTTCACCCTAAGCATTTCAGAAAAGAATAGTCAATCTGATTTCTATTGGCAATAAGAACCATCCCAGCTGTTCAAAATCTTGACATATCTAGCTTCCATGATGGCTAGCAACTTCATGACCTTTGGCTCATCTTCTTATGACAGGGGTTCAGATGCAAAGGAAAAAAAATGTTTGGCTCACAGCTCAGCCCAAGACTGCACCAAGGTTTTCAATATCCAAAGGGTGGTGAGTGCTACACACATGCCTGAGTGCTGCTGAGGAAAGAAATCATACGACAGTAAAAGAGTCCTTTTGTGCATTGATGACTATGATTTGAAAGAAAATATTCAAAAACCAAATTATAGTTTACATTAGTTGATTTTTAATGTTACATCTGAACATACATGCCTTGTTCTTTTGTCATAAAGACAAAAGAGATTATGAAACCCTCAACCAAGCTAACCAAAAAGAGAGAGATGATCCAAACAATAAAATTAGAGATCAAAAGGGAGAGATTACAAAAGATACCAATAAAATTAAGAAAATAATAAGCATACAACTTAAAAACTTATATTCTACCAAATTGGGAAAATCTAAAATAAATTGATTAATTCATAGGTGTATATTACCTACCAAAATCATACCAAGATGAGATAAACAATTTAAAAAGATTTATAACAATCAATGAGATTAACAGTGTAATGAAAAAATCTTCCAGGCAAAAAAAGTCCAGATCCAGATGGATTCATTGAAAGATCCTATCAAATCTTTAAAGAAGAATTCCTATCAATCCTTCTCAAGTTAGTCCAGGAAATTAAAAAAAGAAAGAAAGAAAGAGGAATGTTTCCATATTCATTTTATGAAGCCAGGATTTCCCTGATACCAAAATGAGATAAAGATACAAAAATGATAAGAGAAAATTATAGACCAATCTCAATTAAACACTTGCAAAATAAATTCAAAACATCAAAGAGATTACTCATTATGACCAAGTTGGCATTATTCCAAAAATGCAACGATAGTTCAATATGAAAATCAGTAAATTTAATAATGTATACAAATGGACTCAAGAACAAAAATTACATAATGATCTCAATCAATGCAAGAAAGCCCTTTGACAAAATCCAATATCCCATGATAAAACTTCTGAAGAGACTAGGAATAGAGGGAACACAATAAACATAATAAAGGCTCTTTATGTCAAACCTAACTCCAGCATCAAGCTAAATGAGAAAATCTCAAAGCATTTCTACTAAAATCCAGAACAAGACAAGGCTGACTTTCTGCACTCCTTTGAAGATAGTCCTTGAAACCTTAGCTAGAGCAATTTGACAAGCTAAGAAAGAAAGAATCAAACAGGAAACAAAGAAATCAAAACATCCTTGTTTTCAGACGGCATGATCTGGTATATGAGACCCTAAAGACAATCAGAAAGCTCTGAGAGCTGATGAACGTTTTCAGCAAGATGGTAAGATACAAAATTAACACACAAAACTCAGTAATCTTCCTGCATAGCTATGACACACACTGAGAAAGATCATGGGAGAAGAACATAAACCAGAGCCTGGTGCGGAGTGGTGTGGAATGCTGACTTCCAGGCAAGAAATGGCTGTTGCACTCTCAAACTCACAGCAGCTGTGTTACCCACATAAGATCTCACATCAGATCCAATCAACAGTATCATGGAAGGCGGGCGGGTTTCCTGGAGTCCTTCTCTATCCCTGAGGATTTATACACGTTTATAGTTGACAGGGAAAGGAGGAATATTTTCTCCAGTGGTGTAACCACTGGCATGGTGCCATGCTCCTATAAACAAACCCTCTCCCACACTGCTGTGAGCAACGTACTAAAATTCAATGGGTAACAATAAATAAATAAATAGGAAAATAAAGAAAGAAAAGAAAAATAGACAAAGGACATAAAAGCAGAAAGGAGACTAACTGGGAAGAGGAAGAAGATGAACAGATTGGAGGGGCTGAGAGAGGTGAAAAGGGTGAATGAAGCATCCTACTCCCTGGGTGTGGTGGTACTCGCCTTTAATCCCAGCTCTTGGAGGCAGAGACAAGAGGATCTCTGTGAGTTTGAGGCCAGCCTGGACTACAGAGCGAGTTCCAGGACAGGTTCCAAAAGCTACAGAAAAGCCCTGTCTCGAAAAGTCAGAAAACCAAAAGACCAAAACAAACAAACAACCCCCCCCCCAAAAAAAACCCACTCTAGTTAAATCTATTAGCATATATAGTTAATAAATGGCATATAAACATTTAAAAAGAGCAAATAAATTATTTTAGGATAGTCACTACTCTATACTGTGATCACAATGTATGAAAACATGCAGAATCATTCCTGCTTCCCCACACGCATTTTAGATTTTCATATGTTTTGTATGTGCCACTAATGGGAGTTAAATTTGGTCACAAAATTAATGTCTAAGAAACCGGGGCTTAAAGAGAAAGAGCCAGAATACCATAAAAGGTTAAAGAGCCTCAGGCTGACTTTTTTTAAAATTTATTTTACATACCAACCACCGTTTCCCCTCCCTCCTCTCATCTCGTTCCCTCCTCCACCTCCTTTCCATACTCTTCCCCGACCTCCACTCCTCAGAAAGGGTAAGGTCTCCCATGGGAGTCAACAAAGCATGGTATAGTGAGTTGAGGCAGGATCAATCTCCTTCCTCCTGCATCAAGGCTGAGTGAGGCATCCCACCATGGGGAATAGGTTCCAAAAAGTCAGCTCATGCACCAGGGACAGATCCTGGTCACACTGCTAAGGGCAACAAACAGACCAAGCTATACAACTATCACCCTCATGCTGTGATCATTCTGTATGCTGTGAATATGTGTTGCTCTGATTGGTTGATAAATAAAGCTGCATTGGCCTATGGCAGGGCACAGTAAGGTTTGGTGATACATTCAAACAAAAGAGAAGATGAAGAAGGGTGGAGTCGGGGGAGACGCCAACCCACTGCCCAAGGAGCAACAAGATGCCAGCAGACTGGTAACACCACGGCCATGTGGCAACATATAGATTAATAGAAATGGGTTGAGTTAAGTTATAAGAGCTAGCTAGCAAAAAGCCTGATCCATAGGCCATGCAGTTTGTAAATAATATAATCCTCTGTGTGTTTACTTGGGACCAAGTGGCTGCAAATGTGGGTGGAAGAGATTCATCCTGCTGGGCCAGGTAGGACTGGAGAAACTTCCAGCTATACCCACATACAGAGGACTTAGGTTGATCCTATGCAGGCTCCCTAGCTGTTGGTCTAGAGTCTGTGAGCTCCCAAGAGCTTGAGTCAGCTGTCTCTGTAGATTTCCCCATCATGATCTTGACCCCCTTACTCATATAATCTCTCCTCCCTCTCTTCAACTTGGCTCCCGGAGCTTGACCTAGTGCTTGGCTGTGGATCTCTGCATCTGCTTCCATCAGTTACTGGAGAAAGAGTCTATGATGACAGTTAGGGTAGTCACCAATCTGATTACAGGAGAAGGCCAGTTCAGGCACACTCTCCACTATTGCTAAGAGTCTTAGCTGGGGTCATCCTTGTGGATTCCTGGGAGTTTCCCTGGCACCAGGTTTCTCCCTAACCCTATAATAGTCCCATCTATCAAGATACCTCATTGTTCTCCCTCTCTGTCCCTCCCCAAACTCCACCATCCCAATCCCTCATGTTCCCATCCTCCATCCCCTCTCCCCCCCACCAATCCCCAGTTTACCCAGGAGAGCTCATCTATTTCCCCTTCCCAGGGTGATCCATGTAACCCTCTTAGAGTCCTCGTTGTTACCTAGCTTCTCTGGAGTTGTGGATTGTAGCTTGGTTATTGTTTGCTTTGCATCAAATATCTACTTATGAGTGGGACATACCATGTTTGTCTTTCTAGGTCTGGGTTATCTCACTCAGGATAATATTTTCTAGTTCCATCCATTTATCTGCAAATTTCATGATGTCATTGTTTTTTACTGCTGAGTAGTACTCCATTGTGTATATGTGCTATATTTTCTTTATCCATTCTTTGGTTGAGGGGGATATAGGTTATTTCCAGGTTCTGGCTATTATGAATAATGCTGCTATGAACATAGTTGAGCAAGTGTCCTTGTGGTATGATTGAGCATCCTTTGAGTATATGCCCAAGAGTGGTATCATTAGGTCTTGAGATAGATTGATTCCCAAATTTCTGAGAGGTATCCATACTGATTTCCAGATTGACTGTACAAGTTTGCACTCCCACCAGCAGTGGAGGAGTGTTCCCCTTACTCCAAATCCTCTCCAACATAAGCTGTCATCAGTGTTTTTGATCTTAGCCATTCTGACAATTGTGATATGGTATCTCAGAGTCGTTTTGATTTGCATTTCCCTGATAGCTAAGGATATTGACTAAGGAATTAATTAAATCACTTAGTCATTCAAAACTGAACTCAGAATGGAGACAGAGACTCCTTCTGCTGAATCACTGGCAACTGTGGTGTTCCTTTGTTGCCACAATTCCTGAAATGTCTTTTAGCCCTTTGAGACTCTTCTGTTGAGAGCTCTCTGTTTAGATCTGTAGCCCATTTTTAAATTGGATTATTTGGTATTTTGATGTCTAGTTTCTTGAGTTCTTTATATATTTTGGAGATCAGCCCTCTGTCAGATGTGGGGTTGGTGAAAATCTTTTCTCATTCTGTAGGCTGTCAGGTTGACTTCTTAGTTAGTCGCTGGAGGCGTTCATCTCAAACTCCTCCAGACAGCTTATTTTCCTATTCCTGTAGGCTCTTTTGGGCAACTGACCTGATGCCTCTCACTGTTTTTCTACATGAAGGAGCTGGGGAAGAAAAGCCTGTGACATGACATGGTTCTCCATGTTGTGTATACACTCTACACCAGAGCAGAAGAGAGAGGCTGTGAAGTGCTTTTGACAAAGTCTTACTGGACATCCCTACCCTGTGCTCTTTTTTATACTGGCTCAAAATTATGGTCTTTTCTACTTCCAAAGTTTTCCTAGAATATTATATTAGTGGTGGAAGGGTTTTAAATGATGGAAACTTCTAAGTACCAGACTACAACTTAACAAAATGAGCTCTAAGAATGTCCCATAGATGTGCCTGACTTCTCCTGGGGGGACACAAGTGTCTGTTCATCCAGAGAGGGCACTGGAGACTGAAGAAGCAATTCTTCCCATGGCTAACTTATTGAAGCAGTGATTGATCAAGGTGGTGTACAGAAGTATGGGTGATAGATCACTTCCAGGAGAGTGAACGGCCTAAATATAGCTGCTGCACCTAAAGTCTCACCCCAGCATGGTGACAACTCACAAAAGCTGCATCCCAGAATTCCTGCAACCCAGGATTCCTGCATCCCAGGACAACCTGCAGGCACTTTGGCCACGGCACTTCTTTCTCCCTAATAATTGTAAACTTCTTTTGCAACCTTGGGAAGGACCTTGTGAATCTATCAATTTTCTGGAGCTTCCTGTACCTTCTGGGTTTCATTTACTTCCTGGGTCTTCTACCTTTTGAATATTTTTTGTGACTAATTGAAGAATTAGTCACAAAATATACTTCTGGTCCCTGAGAAGAAAAATAGGAAGATCTCTGAAAACATGAAAACTGAAATCCAAAGGGGTGAAGTGATTTTCTCCATGTCACATCAACATGAATTGTAAAGACCAGAAATAAAATTTATACTTACTGGTTTTTATTATTATTATTATTTTGGTTTTTTGAGACAGGGTTTCCCTGTGTATCTTTGGTGCCTGTCTCTCTCTGTAGACTATGCTGGCCTCAAACTCATCGAGATCCGCCTGGCTCTGCTTCCCGCGAGTGCTGGGATTAAAGGTATGCGCCACTGCCACCCAGCAATTTTTATTATTTTTACTTTATATTATTTATGTGTGCGGTCTTTTGACTGTATGTATGTCTGTGCACCATGTGCATGCCTGGTGCACTCTTAGACCAGAAGAGGGTGTCTTGAGTCACAGATGGCCGTCATAAGGGTGCTGAGAATCAAGCCCAGGTCCTCCGTGTGAACAGCTAGTGCTCTTAACTTCTGAGCCATCTCTCCAGCCACCTTATTAATTTTTAAATGAGTATCTCTTCTACAACATTACAGAAATACAGAGAATGTGCTGTGTCTGAGGACTGTGCACTCCAGAACTAAACAGCAAGTTTCAACTCTAGCTGCCTCTGGCTGTGCCTGCCTCATAGTGCATCACTGCTCTAACATGCAAAAAGGAATGTACCTGTATCATGGCCATAGCCATGTGTGAAAGTTAGCATTCAAGTTGTTTTTGTAAGTTTTGTTTTAGGGAGAATTGTTAAAAAAACAATTTCAATATAGATTTAAGTACAGGCCTTAGGACATGGAAAGAGTTAAGAAAAGAATAGTATTATATGCTCCATAAGAATGGGCATGGACTTCTCAAGAGAGAAAATTTCCTGGTTTTGTGAGATGGAATTTTTGGCAGATGAGAAGCTAAGTGAAAACATTTAAAAATAAAAATAAGAATTCAAAGAGGAAAAGCAGCCAGAAGTTGAGAGTTTAGTTGTGAGCAGAGCTGCAGTGCTGGCTTGGCTGTGATTTCAGTCGTCTCTCCCTCCCTCCCCTGAGCTGCAGGTCTGTGTTTCACCGCTCCAGGGAGACACATGGAATCTTTACTTGAGTGTCTTTGGTTGGGGATGGGGTACGAAACTTTCAAACCTTTTCAAATTGAAATTCAGTCTCTCAGAAAACACAAAGTACAGTCTCTCTCTCTCTCTCCTCACACACACTCATACACACACACATACACACACACATACGCCAAAATGACATATGTACATAATATGTTAAAATGAAACCCACTGCTTTGTATGCTAACTAAATTTTTAATAAAAATAATAAATCCAATCTCTCCTCTCTGCTCTGATTTAAAACCATCCTTCCCCACACTGACAAGTACATATAAACACATACATACAGGCACACACGTGTATATCAGTATATACACACACACACAGACACATTTGTGTGACCCACATGTATTTTGCATATATGTGCATACATGTGTGTACACGTACATTATTATAAAAGATTTAAAAAATTGTGACTGCAAAATAAGAATAGTAAGAAACTGCTGAAAAGGTGGCTCAGCAGTTAAAAGCTCTTGCCTACCCACATGGCAGCTCACGAGCATCCGTAACTCCAGGTTCAGAGTGTCTGACAGCCTCTCCTGGCCTCCGAGTGCACCAAGTGTGCACAGCGCTCACACAGTACTCTTACACACAGTACTCTTTCACACAGTACTCTTTCACACAGTACTCTTACACACAGTGCTCTTTCACACATGCAGGCAAAACACTCGTACATATAAATAAATCTTTTTAAAGATTAGTACAAAAGTGAAGTTCTTGATGCTATAAAGCATAACAAGACATTAACTTTGAGTGGAAGGTATTATAGAAACCAAAACCAAAAATAATTCCCTAAATTAGGCCAAACCATAAAAAAAAAAAAAAAATGAAAATTCCTTGGAAATTAGAAGACTCCAAGAAATACAACATTTAGTGTGTCTTATCTCAGAAAAAAAAAAGAGAGAAATGGAAAAGTAGGAATTGCCAAAGAAATACTAAAAGAAAATCTCTTAGAATGGACAGGAAAATCCTGCAGGTTAAAAGCATTCCGGGAGTATCCATGCCCAACAGGGGATTTTCTGTGATTTTCAGAATATTAGGAATAAGGAAAAGATTTTTTAAAGTTTTACAAGAGGAAAAGAAGACCCTGAAGATAGAATGGTGGCCAACTTCTGGAGGCTAACAGAATCCTGGATGGCCAAGACACACCTCCAACTCTCACTTCTGAGTGAAAGAAATTCTAACTGCATTCTTAGTGCCCTATGCTGTTGAGAATGAGGGCTGGACATGTGGCTGGTGGCTAGATGGCGTGTGGAGCATGTACTCATAAAACCAGGCACATGCCTGCAATCCCAGTACTTGGTGGGGGGTGGGTGATGCAGGAAGATCATGATTTCAGGGTCCTCCTTGGCTATCAAGTGCATGGCCAGCTTAGGCTACATGAGAAATTGTCTCAAAAAACAAACAAACAAATCAGGAGTGAGAATAAAGTGTCCACAATCATAGAAGAAGTCAGAGCATATCTGTCCCAACACATGTCTTTCTCGCTTTCTAAGAAGTTATGAAAGTTTTGGATTGTACAACATAAGTAACAATACTAGGACAGGAATCTTCGGAGTGGATAAAGGAGTTTCTCTGAGAATGGTCACTGACCTAGACGGCAGCTGAGGACAGAAAGCTTCCTAGTGCAGCACTTATTCCTGCTGATCTTGAGAGAGTGAAGTGCCCTGTTGAGGAGAAACCACTTGTGTGGAAACAGCAAGCATCCCTTAGCAGCTCAGAATTACCAATAACAGCTCTTGGGTGGCAGTCAGCAAGAGAAGGGACCATGGCCGAAACTGCACCTCATAGAGGAGGAACTGGAGCCCCAGAGAACACTTGGTTTCAGACTAACAATCTAAGGACACAGCAGCCAGCGCTCCTCACCCACAGGGACCACGTCAGTAAGTTAGTGGCAGTACATTGCCTGAGGTGGTGATTTAATATACAGAAACAGGAAAGGGTGCATAGGCACTTTCCAGCGTCACCTGGAAGCATCTACTTGTCATGGAGACACAGTTTAAATGTCTATCTTCTTCAGGCTTGTTCTGACATCCCAGTACAAAAACAACCTCTTTACATTTCTGCAGGATTTTCTTTTATGATACTCCCTGTTTTCATCATAGCTGTTAGTGTATACGTATTTCTCCTCCTAGATTATAAATTCCTTGAAAGCAGAGGTGGCATTGCTTATGAACTTGTGAAGACATTTTAATAAACCACTGAACCAAGAGTTCACTTCTGTCAGACAGTAATGCTTCCCAGGCATCGAGGAGTTAAGCATCAGCATTCAGCTTCACCCTGATTTGTCTTGTGCTCATGAGTAGCTGGGCTTAGCACAGTGCAGATTTGGAGAGCTGATTGTCCCTGTCACCCAAAGGGAAATCCCTTAAGGATGAACAACATACATGCTTATCATCGTTGAGATCCACCATTGCAGGTCACTAGAAATGGACATATGCCCTTGGAAATCTGCTGACGAGCCAGGATGCACCTTTGGCCACTCTGGGCACCGTGGTCCTTGTGGATCTGATGCTGGTTCACACTACACAGTGACTGTCCAGAAAAGTCAATCCTCTTCATAACCTCCATGCATCTTACACTTGTGAGCACAGAGGTGGGTTGAAATAATAAATACTCAGGAGCCCAGGCTTAGAAAAGAGCCCCCTGCAGTACTACAGACATTCTAGCCAGATTTGGTTAATTGAAATCATGCATCGAACTAAGTCGCCAGTCTGATACGATCTGACAAAAATGATCATAGGATGAAATTGCCTCTCGCTGATCCCCACCTATCTTACATTTCAACTTACAGCAAGATTGAAGCAAACTGCTCCAATTTACTGCTCCCGACCTGCTGATAATGGACACTTTGCCGTGCACTCTCCCTTCATTACTGCTCAGGTCAGGCCTGTTAACAGGGACTCTTGCCACTTTTGACAGATAGTCACTAGCAAGATGAATGGCGGTAGCCACATGACCACTTAGGACCAGGCCTCCCCTCTTCAGCACCTTCAAAATGCCTTTAAAAAAAATAAATAAAGATAAAAGGCCACACGGCTCTGTTTAACTCTTTATTAACTAGCAGAATCGATAGACACCAGGCATCTGTGACCCTGTTAGTCCTCCACTGCTCAGCACTGAGACTATTTCAAAGCCACCACTTAACAGCAGCTTTAAAAGAAACTTTCTGGTGAAGCTGCCTGGGTCACTTTGTCCTCATAGGGATAGAAATTGGGCTGTAAATGAGGAAGGGGACCGGCCAAACGTCTCAGCTGTGCTAATGACTGTGAAACAGCAGTGACTTGTCAGAGCTTAAGTGGGGTTATTTAAGAATCAAAATTGTTTATTAGGAAAACTAGGCCATGTTCACTACCAAGCAGATGGGAGGAAACTGGGAATCGACTCTTTTCCTCATATGTTCATAGCAGCCTTTCCTGAAAACCTTGTCATCAGTACTTCCATATTATTTTATTTATGTTTATTATTTATTTATGTTTTGAAGAGGCAAAAATATGTATCCTTCCACACTGTTGTCTTCAGTGAACACGCTCTGCTTTAGAGGATGCCTAATGAAGGAGTTTAAAAGACACGGACGGGCCAGTGAGGTGGCTCAGCAGATGAAGGTGCCTGACGTCAAGTCTGACAACCCGAGCTTGATCCCTGGTGGAAGGAGGGAGCTGACGACCTCTGCACACGCTCACACACACAGTGCAAAAGTGTAGCGAACGCTATAATGAAAGATTTAAAAGCAAGGGAAAAGACTGAGTACATATGCCTTATGTTCCTTAAGGCTACACTTCTTTGAATATGAACTAAAGACAGCTTATATAATGCTTTGTTTGTAGCTGACTCCTGCCGTGCCCGTTCATTTTTGCTTTTGACAAACAGTCGAATGGGCCCCCACAACTCTTATTAGATTTACATCACATTGTCTTGTTCACTTTGCCTCATGAAATCAGATGAACTATTAAATACTGTAATCTGTTATCCACCATTAAAATTAATTGATTTTTCATGTCACTTTAGACGAAATGAATTGTCTGGAGAGAGTCTCATAAACAGCACAGCATAGTGGGAAAGCTGTTTTATTCCCCATCATTTCTAGTGATTTTGAGCAAGGTGCTGGCTCTGCTAGCTTTTCTCGCCACAGAAGTCTCAAAAATATAATTATTCCAACACCGTTATTTTTATTGCTTTATGATCATGCTTACAAATGGCATGGCCGTATTCAATAATTAGACTCAATGGGTAAAAGCCATTCTTATGAAAGAGGCTCTGAAGATGTGGAAGATGCTTAATGTGGTCCTGGGAGAGGTTCATCTGCCATATAAGGACTTTCCCGATACAGAATGGTCCTGCCATCAGGACAATATAATGTGAATGGTCCTGTCATTAAGATGAAATAAAGTACAACCAGATAAAAATATTCACAACTGAAATGCATGGATAGCATTTTATAGTATTTCCTGAAAAAAATACCTTGTTTTCCATTTTGCTTCAAACATTACAGAGCCAGGTGATAACAATATCACATATTTACTGAAAAATTCTTATGTTCCAGACACTGCACAATAGTTGCATGAATCCTAATTGGTCTTATAGTAAAACCCTAGAGCCAGATACCCAGATAAACGCTGAAAGATCAGAGGAAACAAGCCACAGCCACTTCTCACCTCACCAGCTCCTCAGCAGAAGGGAAAGATCCTGTCTCCATGAACCCTCAGACTGAATGCCCCTGAGTCCTCAGCCTAAAAGGAGGTGAACTCCTGTCTCCTCCTGCCTTATATTCCTGCCTCCACCCAGCCATGTCACTTCCTGTCTCAACTTTCCTAGTGCTGGGATTAAAGGTGTGTGACTCCCAAGTACTAGGATTAAAGGTGTGAGCCATCACCACCTGGCTCTATTTCTCTTTTATACTGGATTAATCTTGTGTAGTCCAGGGTGGCCTTGAACTCACAGAGATCTGTCTGCCTCTGCCTCCCCAGTGCTAGGATTAAAGGTGTGTGCTACCACTGCCTGGCCTCTATGGCTAACTCTGTGGCTGGCTCTGCCCTCTGATCTTCAAACAAGCTTTATTTGTTAAAGCATATTCAAAATACCACCACATTTCCCCTTTTTTGTCTAAAATAAAAAAAGATTATAACTAATATAAGAAAAACTATATACAATAAGTAGAGTAATTATATACAATATATACAAGCAATAATTACATCAATAATGTCTAGCCCATTAACAATTGACAAATTCAGAGAAAATACTCCATTATTTACTTTATTTTGGTCAGTCCAAAGTGTTGTACCTAATTCACTTTCTATCTAACTTGTATTACCAACTGATAACTATCTTTTGATGTCTTTCAAACTTATACACTTTATACCTCTTTAGTGAGTTTCTTTTCTGAGTCTTGTCAAGAAAAACTGCAACTATAACTATCTAGTCTTCAACTCCATCAGAGGCCTGAGAAGGAAATAATATTACCTGAGTAAACAGGAAGTCCAAGCAAGCGACTTCCAAAAAATGTGAGAAATGACAGAAACAGCTGGCTGCCTGGACAGTCACCCAAGTTTCTTCTGCACACAATTACATTCAACAAACATCATTTTCATAGAATCTGCAAAATGCTGATGAAGCAGGCTTTAGTTTTACCATCATTTTACAGGTGGGGAAACTGAGGCATAAAAAAGTCAAGCAGCTTGTCCAAGTCCACATAGGTAATCACAAAGCTGTTGGGATGTGAGTCAAAGCAGTCTTACACCCATGTAAAGCTCCTGACAATTACACACCACTGCCTTTTTGATCATCCTAAAAAGTCACTGTCACCTACCATGAACCATACACAGGCTTAATTAGTTGTTCACTGGTTTGTTGTTTTAATGTTTATTGAAGAATGGTTCTGGAGGTGGGGTTATAACTGAGTGATAGAGCATGTGTTTTACACATACATGAGCCCAGAGCTCCAATACAAATAAGGATTATACCTCTACTTATAAACAGTTGGTTCATGTAAGGGAGATCATTACTGGTTCAAAAACTGTCTGCCAAGATTAATGAAATATCTCCAGGAAATTGTGCATGTATGTGTGCTGTGTGTATGTGTATATGCATGTGTGTATGTTGTGTGTGCTTGCACATGGAGCCCCAAAAAGTCAGATGTCATGTCTTCCTCAATTGCTCTCTACCCTATCTTTATAATTTTCATTTTTTGTATATTATGTATGTGTATATATATTTGGGTATGTGTGCATGTATGTGCACATATATGTGGAGCTTGAGATAATGTTAGGTGTCTTTCCTGGTCACTTTCCCCCTTGTTTTTTGAGGCAGGATCTCGGATCCATCAGTCTCTGTCCCACACAGTGTTGGGGTTACAGACATGTCCTGTGGCACCTGGCTCTTTGCATGGGTGCTGGGGATTTGAACCAAGATCCTCCTGCTTGCATGATAAGCATTTTACTGACAGAGCCATCTCTGGAGACTCCTCCTTAGTTTTTGAGACAGGTATAGGGGAAGCAATCCACCTGTGGCAACAGCTTCCCCTGTGCTCATGGGTTGTCACCTACCTTTCCTGATCACCTGCCCTGTGGAGTTTGGATTTGTAAGACAGCCCCAGAAACACATAAGCCTGTTCCTAAATCAGCCTCAACATAGATCTGCTCCTAGTTCTGCTTCTCTGCTTGAACTCTGGGTGATATAGTCATTGATGCCCACTGAATGCTGCTTCACACAATTCACATGTTCCCAGGTTCTACGTTGTGCCTAGACAATGCTAACAGCTTTCTGCCTCTTTCTTAGCCTGCCACCAAAACCATATTAAGGCTTCCGTGACTCCACTCTCAATATTTTGCACTTAATTCTCTTTGAGGGCTAATATATGCACTTTGTTAGATATAAGAATACAAAGATAAATAAAATAAAATTTGTTTTCCAGGACCTAACTCTTATCCCTTAGTACAAAGTGTTCATGATCTTTTCCACTGTATGAGAGATGTAGAAAAGTGTTCAACTCAGCAAAGGCCTCACAGGTCTTACCATGTCTCATGGAGCTCACATCTGCAAGTGCTAACAAATGAACCTGGATGCTCTTTTCCTGACCTCCAACAGGGAGGGTAAAGACATTAGTCCTGTGTCATGCATTGGCCAGTATTTTGCTGTGTTAAGTAAGAAAATGGGTAGAGCTGGCATAGTTGATCAATGGGAGCATTTAGCACGTGCATGGACCTGGGTTGAGTCTCCAGAACCAAAAAAGAATTCAATGTAAAATCACAAGAGCCGTAACCAGACTTTTGGCTGGGACTATGGGATCACCCCCAGTCCACTGGCCCATTGTGGAAGCCGACAGCTTTGCCGCACTCAGAAGGGTTTGGATTCCATGATAATTAACTGGCGCTCCCACACCCCACCACACCCCACCTGCAGCCAGGAAGCTGTTGCTTGCTGTCATACCACATCTGCCCTTCAGCTCCACGAAGCTAGTCCCTGATCACGGAGAAACTGTCACGAGAACCAACGCTGTGCTGATGACACTTGCCAACAATAAGCTGGGAATTGGTGGGAAGATGTCTTCCATTTCACCCTGCTGCCCAAGCCTGTGTCGAATGTGTGCAGTTGGCGTCCAGAACTCCAGCTGCAATGAATTCTGGGAAACAAAGCATTTGGCGTCTCAGCTGCTCACAGTAGAAAAGGATGAGCAAAAGGCAGCGGGGTGGCTGAGTTATAGCTCACATTTCCCACGCAGCTGCTTGCGTTTAGCCTGGAGAGCATCGATAACTGGTACACAGAGAAGGCCAACTTGTTCATGAGGAGCCCTAGTGTCCTAGCCCTCCAGGATCACGAACACAGGCAGAAGTTTCTGTGAGAGGTTCAACCAACCATTAATCAAAACTACTCTTTAAAATTTACATCTTTACCAGGCGGTTGTGACACAGGCCTTTAATCCCAGCATTCAGGAAGCAGAGGCAGATGAATCTCTGAGTTGGAAGCCAGCCAGGTCTACAGAGCTAGTTCCAGGACAGACAGGGCTACACAGAAAAACCCTGTCTCAAACTAACTAACTAACTAACTAACTAACTAACTAACTAACTAACATTTACATCTGGAGCCAGAGAGATGGCCCAGTGGAGTAAAACCCTTGCTGCGTAACCCTGGCAACCTGAGTTTGAATCCTGGAACTCATGTAATGGTGGAAGGAGAGAGTTGGCTTCACCAAGTTGTCCTCTGACCTCCACATGTGCACCATTGCATATGTGCACTCACACACACACACATACGCACACACACACACACACACACACACACACACACACACAGTCACAAATAAATAAATAAATATTAAAAAAATATTTTTAAAGTGCACCTGGAGGCTGAAGAGATGGCCAGGTAGGTAAGAGCACTTAGCTGTGAAGCAAATAGACCTGAGTTCCAATCCCCGCCATTCTTGTAGAAAGGAGCATACAATCTCAGTGTTGGGGGTGAAGACAGACAGATTGTGCCAACTTGCTGGCCAACCAGCCAATCTGAAAGGGCAAGCTTCATGTTTGGTGACAGACTCTGTCTCAGATAATAATAAGGTGGGTAGTGATAGAAGAAAATGCTTGATACTTCCCTGGGTGTGTGTGTTCGTGGGTGTGTGCACCTGCACACACACTTCTGCATACACCATTCACACACCCAATACTCACACTATATACAAAAAAATGTTTAAATTATAACTGGCAAGGTGCAGTGGTGCACAGGTTCAAGGCCAACCTTCACTATATGGTGAGATCTTGTTTCAAAAAAAATAACGAAATTTCATTAACATATGTACAGTTTTCTTCATCATTATATTTACATGTCATTTGCATTAGATATAATAAATACAGAGGTGGTGAGAGGTTATTTGCTGTAGGTTTTATTTGAGTATTATGAAATTTTATGTGAGGGACACGAACATTTGGGATTCTTGGTGTCTATGGGGAGTCCTAAACCATCCACCAATACTGAGGGGTAACAGCATATTGAATGGATGGATGAAACACAATTATAACTAATTCATTTATTCTGACAATTGAAATTGATACAATTTGTCATTAGTTTTTCCAGCTAATTATGAAAAATAAGTTTGAAATAATGGCAATACAGAGCCCCTGAGTGGAGGGCACTCAGGAACTATTTACTGGGCAGATGGGTGGAAGAAGGCCCATTGTCAGAGACCAGAGTCTGCCTTCGCATCTCCAGTCAGCCTGCACAGCTCGTGGTATCTTCACCAGGGCACAAAGCCGTTGGACCCAAAGGTAGGACCTACTTTCCATATCATAGAAAACCATAATAAAAATACTGCCTCTGTGTGTTTTATCTGCGTGGAATTATTTCTTACTGAGCATATCCTCCTGCAATTGCACCTTATTGAGAACAAATGAATCCCATAGAAAAGTGGCCGGGGGTGGGGGGTGGGGGATGGCAGCTTCATTACAAGAGTTCCCACCAGACATGCCCAGGACTCTGGGTTCTGTGCCCAGCACTGCCTCAGCTGTGCATGGTGACATAATGTCTGTAATCCCAGAATGGGGGAGGTGGAAAGCAAAAGGATCAGAAGTTCTAGTCCATTATTGACTACGTAGTGAGGCTAGTCTGAGCTGCATGGACTCCTGTCTCAAAAAAAAAAAAAAAAAACCTTAAAATTTTTTCTATCTAACAATAACATATCTGAACATATAGTGCGCTTCATTGAAGACTAAAGGGGAAGGAGATGTGCATAATACCCCACTCCTCATTGTGCTAATAGTGAAGGAAAAAACAGGTAAAACCTAAGGGAGGTGAAGGACGTCATTTGATGTAATTGTGGCAAATATTAAAACCTAAACTAAACAACCACCACCACCACCACAACAAAAAGCCACCAAAAAGCTTTCCAGAAAGAATGGGAAGATGGTCTTTTGGAGGTGGGGTTACTGCAGTTAGCATGCGCTCACTCCCTGGTGCGCACTCACTCACACACATTGGGGATCCTATGCCTCTCAACCTTCAATACAAGGAAAGGGAAGCATGCAGGGGATTGGCTGTGACATCGGGGTACTGCAAGGGGCAGCCGCATGGTCTGCTGCCTGCAGGAGCTGGGTAGTGTTCACACGCCTGGGAACCCTCCAGTGAGCCGGCAATCGTCCCCAGAGAGAGGGCATCTGTGTTCTCCATGTTCTGACAAGCATGCCACTGTTTTCAAGAAGGCTTCTGACTACTTCCTTAGGAATTTTTATTTACTAAAATTAGTAAAATTTTACTTTGAAAAAATTTCTCTAAATCTTTCGGAAGGAAGTACTGGTTGAGAAGGTTCCCTTGTAGTTACTCCCTACACTACTTCTTAGTATCCTAGATGGATCTCTACACCAGCACTTCTCAACCTAGGAGCTACTTACCCAAGATCATGAGTCCTGGTGGTTGTCCTGGGCCTTGCTGCCTGGCTCCTATCCAGCAGTTAGTTGCCTGGTAACAATGCCCTTCCACCATTTGGTAACCAAAACTATCTCCAGGGGTGAGAATATAGCTCAAATTATAGGCTATTTGCTTAGCAAGCCTAAAGTCCAGAGTTCCATCCTCAGAACATTGTGTGTGTGTGTGGGGGGGGGGGAGCACAATGATTTCTATAACTTGCCAAATATGACTTGGTAACTAAAATTGTACTTTGCTGGTGATTTGGTGTTGTGTGCCAAAGTCTTGTTGTGGTAGCATAAGGACCTGGATTCAGATCCCCAATATTTATGTGAAAATTTAGCATGGTCATGTGTGCCTTTAACTCTAATGCAAGGGAGGCAGAGCCAGGCATACCCCAGGAATTTGGTGCGCAACCTGCAAAGCTGAAATAGGAAGTCCCAGGTTTGGTGAGGGAACAGGTCTCAAAAAATAAGGTAGAAGATATGTAAAGTAGACCCATGGCACCTTCATGCACACACGCATGAACACCTGCATGTGTATATGCACACTGACATATGCACCACATACACAACTGTACTTTCTTAACAATTGTCATCCTAACTGCTCAAGACCAAGATTCTGGAATTAAAGGCCAAGATTGCTAGAAATTAAAACAACCAACACTGTACCTTCTTGCTATTTAAAAACATGACCCCCCCCCCTTTTTTTCTTGCTCTATGAGGTCAGACACCATGCACTTATTCAAATCAGGTTAAAGTGACTGCAAGCACTGTTTTTCCATCACTGCTGATAACCTGGGATGCCCCAATTCTTCCCCTCTGCATCAGATGATCTACAGATCCTAAGAGTTGGGGTTATCTTTGAAGGTCTCACTAAGCTTCACGGACCTTCATTTTGATTCAGACTGGACTCAGTGGTGTGAGAGGGTCTTGACGGCTGAGTGGGCAGGCAGCCCGCACAATGACTGCAGAGGCTGGACTGCAGACGACGGAAGATCCTAAGTTGCACTTCTGTTGCTTTTTCTTCTCCAGTTCTGTGCTTACAGCTGCAGCAAATGTCCAGGGGCCCAGGTCACTAAGTGAAGGGGCCCTTCCAGTCCACTTTCCTCTAACAGCACGCATCACTAACCTCAAGGCTGTGGGGAACTCAGTAGACCAAGCTGCACCCTCTGCATCAGCACAGCCCAGACTTTCCTTCTTTATCTTTCCTAACACAAGGAAGACCCTTCGCACTGAATGTCCGCACCTCCCTCTAAGAACACATGCCTTTTTGTTGTCTGGGGAGTGTCCCAGTGAGTCTTGGTTCTTACACCCTTCTCCACTCTGTTACATGAGTACACTGATCCCACAGAAGCTCTAGAGCAACTCAACAACATACGCTTTCCTTAGTTACCAACTGATAGGTGATGGAAAGTAAGCACAGAATGAGCCAGTGGTTCTAACGCACTCTTTTCTTATGCTAACAACCCTTACGGCTTCCCACCAGCCACCAGAGCACTCAGGAGAGACCTACCTGTCTCCTCCACAGCACCTGAAGCAAGAGGCTCTTGGTGGGGATGTCCCTACCTGGATTAAAGTGGTCCATGACTTCATAGATTCCCTGATGTGGACAAATGCTGGAGTAAGTCCTTGATTTCTGCATCAATGCCAACATTCTCCACAGCTGGCACATGTGGGCAGTGGCCTGATTGATGATCCTGGGCACAGCTAAATGACAAGTATCTGCTGACCATACAACATATATCCCAGGGAACTCCCCTGAGGGAACTGGGTCACAGTGTAAGTAAGCTAAGCCAACCCTAGGCATTTCTAACCCCTCTACAGCCAGCACAGCTACCTGTGGCTCCCCGTGGAGCTGACGGTGCAGAGGAACACAAGGGGTCAAGTTGTGCATTAACTAATCCAGTTGTCTAAAGTAACCATGAAGCTAAGCACAGATCTCTAGGGAAGTGAAACTATAGGTTAAGAAAATTACGCATGCACCCGCCACCTGTTGCATGGTGCCTTTAGGGCATCTGTTGAAATGGATTCAGAAAGAGTACCAAGCTAACATACTGCACATTAACACAACAAGGAGAAAACAGGTTTTAAAATGTCTTTGAAAAGCCAAGGAATCTGGCATCCTTAAATTTCTTGGAAAAAAGTTTCCTGTTCCTACTGGTTTGAGTACATTGGATACAAGTGGGCCTTCGATGTTTATAGATCTTTACACTAAGAAGCTATTGTGGACACCCCACTCCTGCTGTGGAGGAAGCATAAGAAACAGCTTCAGGCAAAGCAAAATTGAACAAGTGAGCAAGCAGGCCTATGCGGATGCAGGCTGGGGGCACTCACTTTCCAGTGAGGACAAAAAAAAAAAAAAAAAGCAAAATAGATGATGTGAATTGAGTGCTATATTGTGCATAGTCCTGAGTAATATTCGGAGGGGAAGCACCCCCGAGTCCTTTCTAATTCCTCCACAGATGGCTTCACAACAGGACTCCAGGTCCTGTGGAAGGCTATGGCTTTCTTAGGCTTGGATCAACTTTCTTTGGTTAACTGGTGCTGAATGCCTGCAGTAAATACTCCTTGGCACCAGATGATTTCTAGATATTTAGATACTGCACTGAGTAGAACCTTTGGGGAACTGATAGTCCAACAGAGGACTAACAAGATGTTCTGAGCTCTTGCCTTGGGCCACGTGGGCTTTAAGCTTTTATGCTGCTGTAATATTCCAATCCAGCTCACCAACTTTGTAATGGAAATTCTGTTGGTCCCATTTCACAGGTGTGGAAACTGAGGCTAAGCAAGATGCTTAAGTGGCCTGGGGAACCTTGACTCTGAAGCCAGCGGTCACAGACACACTGTCTTCTTCTAAAGGACTGACCAGCAGCAGCAGCTATGAAGGCAAGGCAGAGTTCAGTGTGCATTTGGAGACTCTGGTGCCAATACCACAACATCTAAGGCTGGTCATTGAACACAGCAGGAAGAAACACACCTCTCCTCCCCTTGCACAGCACCTGTGTCCACTGGCCATGGAGACCAATCTCCCTTGTTCTCCTGTCTGATGTAAATCTGCCCCTGACACTCTACCAGGCAAATTAATCTGGTTGCTCTGTGCCTAGGGAGGGGAGTTTCGTTCCCAAGGCCCAATCCCTGTTGGAGTCCCTCCTCAGAGGAACCTGTTTATCAGGAAGTAAGGCAGACAGAGAGTTTTACACGATGTAGCTGCAAGAGAAAGTGTCAAGGAGCCAGCAAACTTTGTAAATGGCTGAAACAGCAAGGAGCCGATAAAACAGAATTGCCTGTGCTGAGGGTGCCTCCCAAACATTAACATGCACTATCTAGTTCATGTCAAATAACAACAACAAAAACAACAGAAATGACCACACACAGCCAGAGGTATATGTTTGCAGTGAGAACAAAGACAGCCATAAATATTCCAGGGAGCCAATAAAAGAAGATGAAGAAGGAGGAGGAAAAAAAAAAAAAAAAAAAAAAAACCAACCCAGAAGTGGTTAGCTCTCCAGTGTAATGGGTTCCATAAAAGCTTTCATTGTTAAGGGAGTCGGCTTTAGTAAGAGGTATATGAAGAAAGCCGAATGAATGTGAAAAATTGCATGCAATAACCAGAACCCAAAGATGATTATCAACCTCTGAATCCTGTATTTTGGAGCGAGTCAGTGCTGCTATTAGAAGATTGCCATTGTACGTTAAAGAAAAGCTTCTGTGGTCCTTTCCTCCCCCTCTGGGGAAACAGAAAGTCAATATAGGCCTCTCCTCTGTCTCAGTCCATTTATGTGAACAATTATTGTAAAGATGTAATCCAATCTCACTGTGTTTCCCCAAGTCTTACTCCTGTGAACTTTCCAGCAGAATTCTGCACATACAACTCACCCGACCAAGAGCTGAACTGATTCCAGGGGAACCACTTCCCTCCCATCTGCCCTTCACCCTCCAGCCCATTCTTCAGCCATCTGTGTGGGTTTTTTTGTTTTTTGGGTTTTGTTTTTTTGGTCCTTGGCTATTGACAGAACAGTGGATGACATTTAGGAAAGCTGACCTGTCTGAATCTCAATCACTCTAAGACTAGTCAACTAGAATTGCAAAAAAAACAAAAAAACTGGTTTAAAAAAAAATCAGGCTTCTAGTGTGTTTTTCTTATATTCTATGGGAAGAAAGCTGTCCTGTGCTTTTCTCGGCAGATGGCGGCAGCAAGGTCTTCTAGAATGTTTGTGTATGAGGGTGGAGTAGACTGTAGAGAGATGACATTGTGGAACAGATGCTAGTGATTGATATTTCTGAAGTTCTGTTTGATGCAAATGAAACGTCCCAGGAAAACACTTGTCTTTTCTCATGTAGCCCAAGCTGGCCTTGAGGTTTATGTAGCTCAGGATGACCTCGAAATCCAGATTTTCCTCTCTCCACCTCCACCTCCCCATGCTGTAGTTCCAGATGTGTATCCCACAGCTGGGCTGTGCTGTGCTGGAGACAAAGCTAGGCTTCCTCCACAGTAGACAAGCTCTCTGCCAACTGAGCCCTGTCCCAGCCTCAACAATTGTTTCATTCTTCCTTGATGTTGCCCCTGATTGGGAGTCTCTCAGTATCAGAGACACAAGGCCATGCCAAAACACAGCTGAAAACCTGAATGACCAATGTGAAATCACAATGAAACTCATTTGGTCAGATAGCCCTGAGATGGATTGTATTCAAATCTCTCCTAACAGCTCAAAAACATTCACCTAAGAATTTGTAGCAGACCAGGCAAGTTGGCTCAGTGGTTACCGTGCTTCTGGGCAAGCTTGATGACTGGAGTTTGCCGATGTGATGGAGGGAGAGGTCCACGGTCTACAGGTTGTCCTCTTACCTCCATAAGTACTTGTACACACACACACACACACACACACACACACACACACACTTGCACACACAGATATCTGTGTAATTAAGATTTTTTTTAATTGAAAAATAAAAGCACTTGTAGTCACTTCCTCATCAGATTCCCATGTGGGACTCCTGTTCTCTCCGGCATCCTTCAAGCCTGAACAAAGGAAGGGCCCGGAGCCTGAGGGTTCTTAGCTTCACCTGAGGTCTGCACTCGACTCGTTCTTTATGACATGGGAAACCAAGACAGTGTGAAAAGGAAGAATTTATTGTTGCTAACTAGGGATGGAAAGAAGTTAGTCAGTGGGTACTTGATTTCCCAAAAAGGGCAAGAAGGCCTGGATGATACAGCTGTGTTGAGTGAGTATCAATAACAAATAAGATTTGCTAATGGGTTGGATACATGCTTTGAAAATAAATGGTAGAGTCCAAGGGGAACATTTAAAAATTTTGTTGTTTCATCTTGAGAATTTGATGCATGTATACACTGAAATATGATCATATCCACCCCATATGTCCCCCGGCCAACTCCCCTTATATCCCGCCCCCACACACACCAACAGCATTTCCCCTCTCCTAGGATCTTCTTGCTTGATTTGATAACCCACTAAGACAATTAGTGCTTCCCACACGTGCATGAGTGTGGGGACATCTGCTGGGGTATGATACCCTCAAAAAAGAGTGATTCCCCCTCCTCCAGCATCTATCACCTGCCAGTGGCTCCTCAGTAAGGGGTAGGGCCTGGACATCTCTCTCTCTCTCTCTCTCTCTCTCTCTCTCTCTCTCTCTCTCTCTCTCTCTCTCACACACACACACACACACACACACACACACACACACACGCTGAACTGTTGGCTGGCTTGATCTTGTTCAGGTAATCACAGCTGCTTTTTGTTCACGAGTGTGACAACTACGTCAAACCTAGAAGACAGCATTTCACTGCACCCCTCCATATCCTGTGATTCTTACATTGTATTTTTGACCTGAAATACAGAAATATGGGGGTGCCATTTGCAGGAATAAGAGAGCTGGGGAACATAGCTAGGGTGAGGTAAACCTCTACAAGGGAGCTACCAGGGAGGTGTTTGTATACATACGTCTGGAGTGCAGCAGGAAAACCCGGGAAAGAAGAGTATGCTGGGTAACAATGGGCTCCCAGGAACTGGAGGCAGAGCCCTAGAATGAAGTATGCTGTAAATACTCCACCCTGGATGCCATCTCGTGGCCAAGAGGAAATCATTGTCATGGTGAAGAATGTGTACGTTCTGCTCCTGTGACCAGCAACCTGGCTCCGGCATGTCCCTTAGAATCAAACATAAATGTGGGAATTGCCATGGCATTAGATGGTGGCATGTATGGAATGGAGAAAATAAGGGAAGAAATTCTGAATGGAGCCCTGGACAGTCCCGTGCTGAGAGCTGGGAAGATGAGGAGCTAAGGGGAAGGGTTTCAGGAGGGAGGAAGTGCCCGTCTGGTCAAAGCTACTAGCGGTGAGTTTGGCAATATGGAGCCTTGTGAGCTGGCAGCAGCAGCTCAGGGTGGTGTAGGGAAAACAACAGCCTAGAAACGCTTCAAAACCACCCTGACCCCTCAAAATAGCAGCACCTGGAGCTCCACAGGCTGGCTCTGGCAGCTGAACCTGTATTAGAACAATGCACTTGGAGCCTTTGAATTAAGTAGTTTTCAGATTCCAATGATGTCAGCACTAGAAAAGAATTAGATGGGTCTTTTGGCTCAAAGGACTTGGAGGAACAGAGAGGAAACCAACCTACCTCCATCATTTGAATAGGTGCTTAATGCTCTATACAAATCCCCAGTCCTGCTAATCATCTGTTTCCTGTGGTTCAGGGCCTTTCATCTGGAGTCACTGACCAGCACTTCATTTTGTGTACAAAGTTGTGGAGGACGTTTTCTGATTGGCATCTGAACTCAGGTATTTTGGGGCTGTCTGTTGGTTAGTTCACATTGCTCTATGCTTGGGGACAACATCAGAAAGGGACATCTGGGATACATGGGGCTGTGGGATGAATTCCATCAGTGTTCTCCATTTTTAAATCTGCATTTCTAGGCAAATATGGTGGTGTAATATTTCTGCATAGACAGAACTAACTAATTTTCCTGGGCATGGCTCTTTGCTATCCTGTGATTGATCATTCGCTCAGCCACTCAAAAACCGGCAAAGGGGCTGAGGGTGTAGCTCAGTTGGTAGAGTACCTTCAATCCTCAGCATCTCATAAATTGGGTGTGGTGCTAGAGGCCTGTAATCTGAGCATTTGAGAGGTCGTTGGTGGGTGGGGGACCTCAAAGGCATCCCTGTATATATAGCAACTTTGAGATCAACCTGGGTTACATGAGACCATGTTTCAAAAGAAAAACCAGCCAACAATAACAGCAAAGAAGTCACGTGGAAGAGAGGTGAGAAAAGTATTTCCAACAATACAGCACCAGAGAACGTGTTATGCTCTAAAAACAGTAAGTAACCAAGGCTTACGAGGCTATCAACACTGGCTGGGCCTAGACCCTAAGGGCTTTAGGATCGATGTGGAAAGAATAGGTTTTATCTTGGAGGCACAAAGGACTTTAAACTTAAGGGACATGATGGTCTGGTGCTTGAGACAGAAGACCAAGCTCAAGGGAGTAATTGCTGACTTTAATAGCGCAGGTGGCTAGGTCAGGACAGGGTAGTTTTTAAGATATCACAGAGGAAAACTGACCAGGCTCGGTAAACAACCAGATGTTTCAAGAAGAGGGAAAGCAGGCAAGGACACTAGCTCCCTTGGTCACCTTCCCAAGTATCACTGAGTCTCACTCCCTTCCAGTCACTCTTACTGTGTGTTCCTGTCACCAAACACTCTAGCAGGATGATGTATCAACAAAAGAGACTGATTTCTTAAGTGCTAGAGGCTGGGTTCCAATTAATGACCCTGTAGATTCCATGTTTGGTTAAAGTCACTTCTGGTCCATAGATGGCACCTTCCTGCTGTGACCTCACCTGGTCAAAGGAACCAGGGATCCCTGTGGGAGTGCTGTCCCTAGAGGCTCCAGGTCACAACTCATCATCACCCAAAGGCCCTGCTATAAAGACCATCCCACGGGGGTTCAAATCTGGAGTTGAGGGAATCCAAGCACCCAGCCCATAGTTGCTCACCCCCAATTCCCTGCAGTGTTCACACAAAATTGCTCCTTACCCCATCACTGTCTTCCGTCAGGTCAGGGAACTGCCTTTCTTCTGCTCAAGCATTTACCATCCCTTCTGTGTGGTCTTGCCTCCACTGTGACTGAGATGCCCTTTGGGGACCTTTTCTCTTTCTTCTCCCCTGCTTTCTGTCATTCGTGTCCTGTATGGTTGCTCTGTTGCCCCTTTCCTTTGCAGACCTCTTCAGGAACCTGCTCCCTCTTTCTGACTCCTTCGCACCTGTCTGGAGCTCTGGGTGCCTGCGGTTGGCTGTCACAGTTCCCAGGCCCTTCCAAGAGAGCATTCACCTTCCCAGGAGCAGGCACTTGTATCCAGCTCCCATGCCACTCAACAGCGACTTAAACCAAGGTTTGCAGACAGCCTGTGCATGTTTTTAACAACTTGGCACAAGCCTAGACATATTTGAGAAGAGGGGATCTCAGTTAAGGAATTGCCTCCATCAGAATGGCCTGTGAGCATGTCTGTGGGACATTTTCTTTATTGCTGATTGATGTGGGAAGGCCCAGACCAATATGAGTGGACCCATCCCTGGGTAGTTAGGCCTGGGATGTATTAGAAAGCAAGCTGAGTAAGACCTGGGGTACAAGCCAGTAGATAGCTCTCCTCCATGACCTCTCCCTCAGCTCCTGCCTTCACATTCCTGCCTTGAGTTTTTGTCCTGACTTTTCTCAGTGATGGACTGCTTGCTACCTGGAGGCATAAGCTGAAATAAACTCTTCCCTCCCTAAGCTGGTTTTGGGCAGAGTGTTTTATCACAGCAACAGAACCTGACTAGAACACACTGTGATCGCAAAGCAGCCAGGCACAGGATTCTGGTTTTTCAGAGGTTGGTTTAATTAGCATTGTGTGTGTTGATAAGTCAATCTGATGACATAAAATGCCTGATTCTCTCTTAGGGTTTTATTATTTTTAATAAATCTAACCACCTCTTGACATTCCCAAAGAAAGCAATTCAACAAGCCTTTTATGAATTAAAAATGGGGGAAAATGAGTCATTGAAACATAGTTTTTCTTTTAAAATCCAGCTTTTAATTTTGAGGTCACTGTAGATTCTCACACAGTTGTCCTTTATCCAGGACCTGCCAGTGGTCACACCTTAGAATAAGTACTAGCACAGCTGGGATATGACTTGTCTCTATGGTCACTGAAACTGTGACTAGACACTTAAAGGGGCAGAGATACATTCTGGCTTATAGTCTAAAAGCATCATGGCAGTGGGAGCATGGAGTGGCTTGTTCACATTGTGCTAGGTCAGGACACAGCTCTGCTTCCTGCTGTGACACTGTGACCTGCCACCACAGTCCCAGCCAACAGTCTTTCCAGACCATAACAAGTTAGCTCTTTAATGACATTCTTACTGATAGAAATTTGGGAACCATGCATTCCTGCCCTGGGTTCAGGGATGTTTACATTTCCTTACAGCCTCAAATGCTTGATATTTATTTTTCTCTAACAGCCTCCCCCACTCTCCTCTCCGAAAGAAACCATTGGTCCTTAAATGGTCCCTGACAAAGAACTATGACTAGTGGAGTCACTAGTCTCCAAGATGAAGCTTCAGCACTGGGCTTGATTTTCTAGAACTAAATAATGGAAAAAGGAGCCTTTCTGTTTCCTATTTGCTGCATCAGAAATGTGATTTCTGGGACTGGAGAGATGGTTCAGTGTTAAGAACAGGGGCTGCTCTTCCAGAGGTCCTAAATTCAATTTCTAGCATCCACATGGCAGCTCATAACTGTCTATAACTGTAGTCACATGGGATCCAATGTCCTCTTTGGGCGTGCATACATGCAGACAAAACACCCACACATATAAAATACATAAATAAGTAAACCTGAAAAATGAGATTTCTGTCCTGGATCTTTGGAGCTCAGGCTCTGCCTAATTAGAGGCAGAGACATGTTTTACAAGGTCCCTGTAACCACAGCCTTTGCTTCTGAGGAGCCCAGTGTGGCCTGTCATGAGCTTCACAGTAGATTAAGGTAGGGGAGAGAGGGAAGGAAAAGTCATTGAGTTCAGTATTCACTCAAGATTTGGCTTTTAAAATCAAACTAATTATGAGATATAGCTCAGGTGGCAGAGTGCTCGCCTAGCATACACCTAGCCCTGGGTTCCATGCCTAGCACTCCATAAACTGGGCATTGTGCTGTGCACCAGTAATCCAGCACTTAGGAGGCTGACACAGAGGAATTCAGGTGTTCAAGGGCATCTGTGCTGCATAGAAAGTTCCAGGGCAGTTGGGGCTAACAGACAACTTACCTCCTCATCCTCATCCTCATCTAGGCAAATTAGGAAATAGTTCTGATTCTTTTCCCCCTTCCTTTCCTATTTATTTTCTTTCTCTTTTTAGTCAGGAAGATTGTCCTACATGGAACCAAAACTGGAGAGAGTCTCAGTGTGAGGGAGGGAGCTGGCCTAGAAGGACATCAAGGTGTGGGAGCCACATCCCTCAAAGCTGAGATGGGATTTAAGAGATGCAGGCAGCTTCCCAGGGTTTATGCTGATTGATAGGCTTCATTGTGTCCTAGAGATTAGAGAAATAAGAGAAATACCATGTGACAATTAACAAACAGTCAGGAACCCGAAGAAACACATGACAGATCAGTAGATTTATGAGAAACAGTGCTGACAGGCCCATTTTTCAGAGTTCAGCGTTTCACCTGCAGAATTTAAAATAAAGAAAAAACTCCCAAGATTCATCTTCCATTTCAGATGCTCCACTTAAGTGAGAACACAGTCAGGCAGGTTCTCTGTCCTCTGTACCTGCTTTCAGGGAGAGAGGTTCCCGGGACAGCTGTAGATGCTGAAACACATTTCTCTTTGCCCCACTTGACACTCCCGAGGTTACCGTAAATGGGCAGAGATGTACCAAGCAAGAGGTTCAAGTTAGGAACAGCCCCAGGTAAAACATAAACATAGAAGGGGTTGATTCTACAGTGTTTCTTAGATTTTCTTTGAATTTTTTCCTTCCAACCTTCAGCTTTTTTGTCCTCCTCATTGCCTCTTCCTCTTTGTGTACAGAGAGAAATCATGTGACTACTCACATGTAAGTGAAATGACTAACATTCACTATGTTCTGTGTCTCCCAAGACTTCACATTTGGTTAGAGTTCTTGAATCAACTATTTACATCACTTCAGCTCTCTTCTTGATTCACTCCATCAACTCAGTTACAAAACACCTCTCCCTGTCTGAGGGACACCATGAACTCTTCCCGGTGCACAGACATGCTTTTCCACCTTTCTCCACAGGTGTGGAGAAAATGAAAGCTTCACAAACAAAAGGAAGAGAAGAGTTAGAGCACAGCCATGGCCTAGATTCTAAACCCTGCGTGGGGTTGCCAAGTAACACTTCCACAGAAGACCAGCTGTGGGGACCACTGTGCTTCTCTCCACTGGCTTAACTGGGGTCACTTGTTGATTCCTAGGAGAAATTTTTGTTCATTCGGAGACCTCACTGGATTTGGTGCTGGAAGCTTTTCAGCTTCTAATTATGGTGTTTAGAAGATAATGGAGACAGCTTAAAATAATAAGAATATGCTGCTAAAAGGAGTAGATGGTGGCTGCGGCTGCGTGACAAAGAGAAATGTTGGTTCTGTGTACAGTGTGCATTTAGCCTGTCCGCAAACACATAGCTTTCCGCAGGTACCATGGGAGATGCATTTAGGAGGAAGCCATGAACCCGGAGGTTCTGAGTTTTGCTTTCACAAGCAGCTGCTGAAGTTAGAATAGCGGCTTAATAGAAATTAGAGTTTATCCTTTTGAATCCCCCAGCAATTTGCCTCTGTTGGGCCGCAGGTCATTATGATGCAGAGAGAAAGGCAGGGAACAGGGTGTGATTCAGGCCTGCATTCCTGTGTCCAATTCAGCTGAAAGACCTCGGTACAGTGAGTGCACTTCCTGGTCTTTGACCCTTCCTGGGAGCTTTTGAAAAGCAGGGTTTGTGTAGAACACTAACCTCCTTCTCTATATTCACTGCCCACTAAGGTTAGTAAACCCACTCAGAGGCCTGCAGAAAAAACGCTTTTGAGAAAATACACCTCCACCTCCCTCCCAGCTTAACACAGGGCGTCCACCTTCCCACTTCTCTCCTCAGCAAACTGAAATACTCGCCTGCAGAACAGATGTTAAATGTCCCAAAGCATCCCTTGCTCTTTGGCACAAATGGGCCAGTGATACAGAGGACAGTTGTTTCAAAATCTCTAAGCTTGAACTGACCAAAGAGAGATAAAATACAGAGAGTGAGAGCCAACACAAGCGATGTTTCATAGATCAACTCTGCTGTCAGACTTTAATCTGCACCGTGTCCTCCTAGGGCACCCCAGCTTACAGACAAGCAACTGGAGAGCAGAGGGATTGCTTAGGCCACACAGCCAATGGGCAGAGTGAGGGTGATCTGACCCCAGAAACCTGAATCCAAGGTCCACGCCTTCCTCTCAGGATGGGAGCGGAGCTGGACTCGGAAGACTCATAGAAGAACTGGTAAAGGAAATTACAGAATAGATGAGTAAATATAAACAACTGATTCTTTCATTCATTTTTAAAGGCCATTTAAAGTTAAGTTCAGAATCCACGAGGTTGAACTAAAACATACAGGTACACTGGTTCACGTGTAATACTAGGCAGGGCCAGTAGGAGCCAAAGGCCCAGCACCTGAGTGCTATGTTTAGCAGTTAACGTGAAGAACAAGGGAGTCTTCTGGCCACTAAGTTTGTCTATACGTCTGAGCTTCCCAGCTGAAGGTTACACCCTGGAGCAGTGGCTTTTGCAGATGATCCACAGGTTGAAGTCCTTACTGGATGGATAGATCTGAACAAACTAAACCATCCCCTCAAATACTGTCAAAACAAAAATTGCACAGCAGAACAAACTCAAGGACTCAAACCAAATCACAGGCCCCCAGGAATCTTTAGTTCCCCAAACACCTGCCCTAGGGCAAAGCAAAGAAGCTAATTGGTGTGCACTGAGCTTGCCAATCACAGAGGATTTCCAGGGTAAAATGGAAATCCCCCAGGCTGTGGAAGCAGTAGGGTTTCTAGGCAGTGAATAGACCCCAGAGGAATTGCCCAGGAGCACAAAGAAGGGTTTCTGCTCTGTGGTCACTAGCCTGAGCCTTTAGGCATCCAGGGGGAACTTAGAGGGCACACACTCAATAAAAGAACTGGAGAACCCTCCCAGGCCTGTTAGAATTGTTGCAGGTGCCAGTGACCCTGTGCTTAGATGATTGATCATTTTACTTGAGCAAAATCTGCCCTCTGCAAAAACAAGGAGATGGCAATATTAACTGATGAGATCAGCTTGGAAACAAGGCTGTCAGGTTTGAGCAGTGAGCTGGCATAGGCAGTGAGTTCTGTGCCAGGTGTGATTACTGAAAACTTTCCACACACTCTGTCACCAGGTCAGGATTGATAGATTCTGATAGTCTCTATGGACTGAGAAGGAGGTGTTCCAGCACAGTCTGCCAGGCATCCATGTGTTGGTCCTTCAATGAGCAAAGAGGGTCCAGAGCCAAAGCATCTACAATTCCCCTCCCAGGACACCGCAGAATGGGGCCCCAAGACTGGCAGAGCAAGTTTTTGTTAGCAACTGTGGTGGTTTGAATAAAAATGGCCCCCACAGGCTCATAGGGAGTGACACTATTAGATGTGGTCTTGTTGGAGTAGGTGTGGCTTTGTTGGAGGAGGTGTGTCACTAGGGGGCGGGCTTTGAGGTCTCAGATGCTCAAGCCAGGCCCTGTGTCACAATCTCTTCCTGCTGCCTATGAATCCAGATGTAGAGTGCTCATCTCCTCCAGCACCATGTCTGCCACCATGCTTCCCACTGTGATGATAATGGACTAAACCTTTGTACTGTAAGCCAGCCTGAACTAAGTGTTTTCCTGTTGGGCCCTGGGCCCTCCCCCACTCCCCTTCATTGAGTAGCTGTTGCCTTGCTTGCTGACCTTGACCAGATGTCCTCCCTATGCCAATTCCCTGCCGGTTTCCTAGAGTGCATTTGGTGTAAACAGCTAGGATGCAAGTATATAAAACATCTGTAGCTAACGTCTGCCCTCCAGGGTTCTCCCATTGTGCTGTAAGCCTGTGTTTAAGACCTCCTCCCTCCTTCAATAAACCACATTTGGCATTCTGCTGAGACGAATGACCCACTGTCTCTTGGCTCTGTTTTTTAATCCTTATCCCCTATCTCGGACATGATGAACAGGTAGTAACGTGGGCGTTACTGCTACATTTTCCTTTATAAGAATTGCAGTGGTTGGGGCTGGAGAGATGGCTCAGCAGTTAAGAGCACTGACTGCTCTTCCAGAGGACCCAGGTTCAAGTCCCACATGGCAGCTCACAACTGTCTGTAACTCCAGTTCCAGGGAATCTGACACCTTCACGCCAATGCACATAAAAAAAAAAAAAGTTGCAGTGGTCATGGCATCTCTTCACAGAAATAAAATCCTAAGATAGCAACCATGGAATGGTGATGGTGACATAATAAAAAGGAAGAGCCTTATGATTAATATATTCAGTAATGTAGCTGGATTTTGAGGTCAGAAGGCCCAGCTCCCGTAGCCCAATGGGCCGGGCTCAGCCACCCAATTAAAGAGAGGAATGATGATGAACAGCAGAGAAGAGATTTACTCAGTGTGACACATTCAGAAGGGATACAAAGGACCCAGTGACTCCAACTCCATTTTCTTCTTTAAAAAGTTTTTTTTCAAATTTTAATTGTATGTGTATGTGTGCATGTGTGTACGTGTGTGTGCCTGCGTGCGTGTGTGTGTGTGTGTGTGTGTGTGTGTGTGTGTGTGTGTGTGTGTTATTGTTAGAATACAAAACAACAACAACAAAACAACAAAAACCATATCAAAGTCCCTCCCGGCCAAGAGAGTAGACCTCTGGCTTGGGTAGAAACTGAATACTCCAGTTGTGCATCAGTCACTTTGACTAAGAAATCATCCCTAGGAAGGCTGTTGATCATCATCACCCTAAAGAGAGATGAGCGGAATAATTAGCCCTTTAATGAGATACTGTACTTTTCCTTCTCAGAATTCCTGCCTCTAGGAAACTCTAGTAACTAACAGACTGCAGCCTTGTAAGGGTCCATAATTTCTTTTCATCCATCTCCTTTCTAAGTGTGATTTCCTTAATGCTTTGGGCTCCCCACCCCCATCCCATGTAGTCATTGTTTTCTCCAGTCCCTCCAGACCCCTGCAGTCCTGTGGCCTGCTTATAAAATAATCACTCAGATGCTTAATATTTTTTTATAACTGCTTGGTCTTTAGTTCAGGCTTATTATTGACTAGCTCTTATACTTAAATTAACTCATAATTCTTATCTATATTTAGCCACGTGGCTTGGTTCCTTTTCTCAGTTCTGCCTTGACATCTTGCTTCCTCTATGTCTGGCTGACTCCTGACTCTGCCTTCCTCTTCCCAGAATTCTCCTAATCTGCTTGCCCTGCCTATACTTCCTGTCTGGCTACCAGTCAATCAGCGTTTTACTAAACCAGTGTACAAAAGCGTTATCCCACAGCAACCCCGGCAACATTGTGAGCTTCCTTGCTTTCTCTGTAACCGGCAGGGAATTGGCATAGGGAGGAAAGGACATCTGGTCAAGGTCAGCAAGCAAGGCAACAGCTACTCAATGAAGGGGAGTGGGGGAGGGCCCAGGGCCCAACAGGAAACATTTAGATCAGGCTGGCTTACAGTACAGAGGTTTAGTCCATTTCTCTCTAAAGCTTCTCTTCCAGCTATGAGGATGCTCGCCCACTTCGTCTCTGCTCCACACCAGCTTCAGCGGCATGGCTTTTCCCTTTTAGCCTCCCCTGGGCAGCTGCTGAAGTTTACAGCTTGCCTGCCCTCCAGTCTTTCTTTAAACTCTAATAAAATTGTTCTTGAGCTCTATTTGAGTCCATTCCTAAAGCCTTCTCTTAGTGAGACTAAGAACCCCAAGAGAGTAACCCGATTTCCCCTGCATCACTGTGTGTACATGTGTGCGGGTGTCTATGGAGGCCAGAGGTGTATCCTCTTGGATCTGAAGTCATAGGCAACTGTGAGTCTCCTGACACAGTGCTGTGAGTCAAACTTGCATCTTACTAAAGAACAGCAAGTGTTCTTAACCATTGAACCACCTCTCCAGCCCCACAGGTCCATCTTTGAGATGATGTTTAAGTAGAGAAGGGGTTGGGATTGAGAATAGAGGTTTGCAGGATCAAGCAGTTCCAGCCAAGGTATGGTCTAGTGAAAAATTGCCTTAGCTCTCTGGTCCTTAAGGCTTGAAAGCAAACTGATTCTAATGAGATAATTATTTCTTCTTCTGGGAATGGCCTAGTCAACATAGATGATTGCCCCTACAAGGGAGTGACCTGATCCTAATGGATGACTCTCCTTACACAGGGAATGGCCTATCCTGGTTTACTCTTCCTAGAATCCAAGGTTACTACAGATTTAGGATAATAACATCTCTGCGCCTTCAGGCTTGCAGGTAGTGAGCTAGGTCAGGCAAAGAGAAACTCTGAGTGGTCATCATCCCTTGCAAAATTAGCAGGCATAGGATCCAAAGTACAGGAAACAGACACAAAATGAAGGCAGAGATGCCAGAGCTTCAACCTACTTTTAGTTGCCTTGTGGGCCCCTATGGGGAGTCAGTGCTGTTTAGCAGAAGCAATGTCTCACTGCCTGTTAGAGGGAGTGTTGCATATGGATACCCATATGCCTCTTGCTTACTGTATTTGTAAGAAGCCTTGAGTCAACAGCCAGACAGCTGAGAGTAAGCCTCAGACACAGCACTTCCCTGATGAGTGTACTCAAGAACACTACCTCACCTTCCCGAGACCATAAAGCACTTACCCCAAAGCAACATTTTAAACGATGGCACATTTTGCAAACCTAAGTCCAGTCTGGGAAACAATCCTCAAGATGGAATCTGTCAAGCAGGAAGTGTATTGGATAGGCTCTCTGGAACTATATCCTTGGGGATGTGAGGACAAGGCGAGCTAGATAGGCAGCGGCCACAGACAAACTGCATGGTTGGTGCCCAAAGCTGATGTAACAGCAGCCCCTGTAGGCAGAGTTTTCCTGTCCTGACTGCCTGCTCCCAAATAACTGGCAGCTGCTTCTGAAATAACTGAGTTGGAGACATAATATAAATTATAAATGATCAGCCAATAGATCAGGCTTGTTACTAGCTAGTTCTTACATTTATGTTAACCCATATTTCTTATCTAGGCTTTGCCATGTGGCTTGGTACCTTTTCCCAGTACAGCATGCCCATCTTGCTCTCTCTGTGTCTGATGGCGACTCCTCTGACTCCGCCCTTCCTCATCCTATCATTCTCAGTTTGGCTTTCCCACCTAACTTTATCCTGTTCTATTGGCCAGTTAGCTTGTTTATTAAACCAATCATAGCGACATATATTCACACAGTGTACAGAAAGATTATTTCATAGCAAGCACTCCCCCACTCCAAATAGCTGGAACCAGTCTAGTTGATTGAAATGACTGCTAACTGTCTTTTACTGCAGTATAATGGTATCCCTCTTCCCATCTGACATGATGACATACCCAAAGAAAGCCATGCAAGGACGAATGGAGGTAAACCTTAAGCTCGAAATTATCTAATAGATATTTCTGAAAAGGACTCTCCAAGCTATGTAGATAGCAATATTGAGCCACACCCCAGGGACTTCTAACAAAAAAAGAATATCAAGTGAATAGAAGATTCAAACTGCAGAGCAAAGCCAAGATCAAGAAAGCCCCCAGGAAGTCTCAGAGAGAACTGTGGAGCTGAGGTGACTTCAGGTAGCTTGAATGGAGACAAGAGGCTCAAGCCTCATGGAAGGAGGAAGGAAGAAGTCTACTGTCTGGGGAGATACAGACGTCAAGATGTTGATAGGCTAAACTCTAATCTGTTTGTGGATGGGACTGTGGTGGTATTGTGTTCCCCAAAATATTGTGTACCTTAATAAACTTATCTGGGGTCAGAGAACAGAAAAGCCATTAGTTAGGCAGTGATAACACACGCCTTTAATCCTAGCATTCCAGAGGCAGAAATCCATCTGGGATCTCTGTGAGTTCAAGGCCACATTGGAAACAGCCAGGCATGGTGACTCACGACTTTAATCGCAGGAAACAAGCCTTTAATCCTAGGGAGTAGTGGTAGAAAGCAGAAAGGTATATAAGGCATGAGGACCAGAAACTAGAAGCATTTGGCTGGTTAAGCATGTGGCTGGTTAAGCATTTGGCCTGGTTAAGCTTTCAGGCTTTGAAGCAGCACAGTTCAGCTGGGATTCATTCTGTCTGGATGAGGACTCAGAGGCTTCCAGTCTGAGGAAACAGGACCAGCTGAGGTGAGATAGCTGTGGCTTGTTCTGTCTCTCTGACCATCCAGCATTTCACCCCAATAACTGGCCCCGGGTTTGATGTTATTAATAAGAACTTTTAAGATTCATGCTACATGGGACCAACCTAACCCTTCCCCCTTGGCTTCTGCTTCCTGATTCATGTCTAGCTAAAATTCAAACACAAACTTGGTTCTTCCCCCTTTGCTGTGTCATTGCCCATGATGTTAACTGGTTCCTTACCACTCTCCCATGCCCTGTGGTGAAGGAATAAGAGAAAAGGGAATAAGGAATCAACTCCTTTATCACTACCTGAAGAGGGTTTAAAATCCCACTGGGAGAGGGCCTCACCTTGAGGGAGGTCTTTTTCTGAAGAAGTCTTCATCAACAGAGAGCCTGCAGCAACTAGACTAAATGCCTTGACTAAGAGTCTTGACGGGCAGCTGTTGGGGCCAGCACTATACTATCCACTGCAGTGGTCATCATTAACAAGACCACTACTAATAGATATTTCATATGCACTGAGACCCACTGCAATCCCTGGTACCCATACAGGGAACAGATTTCCACTGTTGGTCTGGGGACCACCAGATAGAAGTCCCCTTCTTGAAACACTAAGAGCTGACTTCCTAGGAGTCACAGGATTCAGGAGGAGTGAGTCCCTGTGATACATGCTTTTCTAAAAGTCCTTGTGTTTTTGAGACTGTAGCTCTTGTAGCTTGAGCTGGTCTCTAACTTACTATGATTCAGGACCTAATCTCAAACTTCTGATCCTCCCACCCGTGGTTCTCACTGGTTTGTGCTAACATACATTACTTGCTATTCTGAAAGTATACATTGTACATCACTAGCCCGTTTCCCAAACTACACCTACCTCTCAAATCTACTTGGAAAAGATAAGGGCTTTGATTGTTTCTATTTTAAGGCTATGTTGCTACTGATGTTTATCCTTGAGATAGGAGAGCAAAATTATAACTGAAAGATGAAAGATTGTTTAAGATCACATGACTGATACACTCAGGCTAAAGTCTTAGAGTTTATCAATTTGGTTGTTGCTTTACAGTAGTCATTTTCTCTGCATAGCTTTGCGCCTTTCCTAGAGCTCACTTGGTAGCCCAGGCTGGCCTGGAACTCACAGAGATCCACCTGGCTTTGCTTCCCAAGTGCTGGGATTAAAGGCGTGTGCCACCACCGCCGGCACAGCAGTCATTTTAAGGGAGGGAAAGATCTGTTTGCAGTGACCTTTAAGAACTTGGGTGCTTTGGGTTTGTTTTATCATGTATAGACATAAAAATGCATCCTGCCAGATCTCCTTTTCTTTTTCTTTTTTTTCCTTTAAATTGAAGCCATCTGAGAGAGGCCATGATATTTGGCCAGGTGTCTAACTCTCTAGGAGTTTTTATCCTTTTGGGTATGGGATTTCTGAAAACACTGGTTCAATAATCCAAAAGTATTGGGGTGCTGGAGGGAGGATTAGTTATCTTTCAAGTTCCAAAGATTCCTGGGAACCTGATTCAGACAGAGCAGTGGGGGGAAACTGCCAAGGGGGCAGTGAACAGAGGGTGGGTATTAGGAAACAGCAGCTGTGGTGTTCCTTGTGGGATGGAGGAGGAAGGGCACCGAGCCGGAAGAGACACAGAGGGAAGCAGAGCCCTGCACAGCACCATTTCCTCAGCAGGTCTCCTCTGGCATCGCCCAACACAGATGCTTCCAGCTCAAGTGAGCACAGTGGCGGCCTACCTCTGTTTCTCTAGAAGCCAACACAATCTGGAGTTAAACTGCCAGTCCCACTCCAGGCCCCGCATTGCCCCTGCCAATTGTTTAAAAGTAAAATGGGATATGAGAAAATTCTAGAAACAAAAATCTTCAGCAATCCTGGAACTGTTTCCCGGTGACATGAGTTCTCAGAGACCCTAATGTGACACAAAGACCTGCACAACAAGTCCCAGGTGACTGGTCCTGTCCAGTGGGCACCGAGCAGGCTCACTCTACCGACAGTGACGGACGTTTGAAAATTGTCTGCTGGCTGCTTGAAGATATTTTCATTTCTGATGGGCCTGTAATCTGCGAGAAATGAACTTCAATTGCTTTTTCTGCAAGTACTAAAAAGTTACTCTCCCATCTTGGAGGGCTCCAGCAAAGCACATGTCAAGGACTGGTAGGTCAGTGGGACTGAAATCACAGCTCTGAAATGAACACTTGATACTGTATATAAATTGAATGATCAGCTGGGTGATTTTAGAACTACCTGGGTGGAATTTATGTGTCTTCTGGATGAGATGATGGTTCTAGGCCAGTGGGAGTACCTGACACACAGCACTGCAATCAGCAGGTGAGGGGAGGAGAGATGGGCGGGAGGAGGTGGGTGAGCGGCTTGACCTCCAGTCTTTTCACCCCTCTCCTTCTGATTGTCCTTCAGCGTGAGTGCAGCTACTTAGGGAGCCTTGCTGCTATGTGCGAGCCTGCACAGGATGGCTCAGCATTCGCATGCTCTGTTGAGAGATGGTCAAGTGTGCCTTGACCTCCACGTCCCCAGCAGATTGGGAGCTTCTGAGAGCAAGCCTAACGATTTGCAGCTTTGGCTTGGAAAAGTGAATCATTACTGATAGATGATTTCTTTTTTTAGAAGATGGCTAATATTCATACACTAAACTCCAATCTTTTCATTTAGACCCTGGACATTCAGGAAGAGACTGAGAGGAAGAAAGAGTTTACAGAGAGGGAGAAATAATGTGAGAGAGAGACTGTTGAGATTGTAGAAGAGACAAAAATGAAAACAAACTGAACAGGATGAGAGGAAGGGGAGACACATGGAGGGTGGATGAGGTGTCTGAGCAAAGGAGAAAGAGACCAGGAGAAAGGGGTTAACAAAGGAGTAATTCTGAATTATTCAAAATGTTGATCATTACAGCTCTCATAGCTACCTTTTCTAATTAATATTCTTTTCATTTTAGTTTTGACATGCATCAGTGTTTTGTCTGCACGTTTATCTGTGTGAGTGTGTCACGTCCCCTGGAACTGGAGTTACAGACAGTAGTGAGCTGCCGTGTGGATGCCGGAAATTGAACTCAAGTCCTTTGGAAGAGCAGCTAGTGCTCTTAACTGCTGAGCCATCTCTCTAGCCCCTCTTTTCTATCATCAGTGGTTCTTGGTGGGAACAATCTATTCCCTTCTTGTCTTCTAAATTGTAATAACCCCTATGACAAACACAACTGGAATTCCTTTAAAGGGAGTATTGGGGGAAATGGAAAGTGAAAGGAAGAAAAGATGGACGAAAGGCTATCCAGCTGTTGCCAACCTGCTCAGGATGCAGGATGTATAGATTTGTGCTCAGTATGCATGTTCTCTACAGAATTCTCCCGAAGGATCAGAGCATCATAAGCAGTCTTAGTATTCAAACTTACCCACTGCACATGGCTTCAGTTGTACCACTTTGCTAGATCTCCTGTGAATGTGGGAGAAGACTGAGTACATTCGGAGCACAAGACTGGACTATTTTATGCATAAGACCTACTGGGGTTTCCATACATGATACCACCTTAATTCCCACATTAACTATATGTGCCTGGTTTCTCATTTCCCATATAGCATCTTCATTTGGCTAATTGCCAGTTCCCATCTGCTGCCATTCTTGGTCCCAGAAAGGAAGCATGAGTTCCAGGTTATTTTAACAAGTCATTTAACGAGGGCCGAATATGAACAGCACATCAACTTTGATTAAGACTGGGGATTCTGCTTGTCAGCAGAAGTTATTGAAGCACATTAATAAGTTGTTAATTTTTTTAGTACAGGTAAGACATAGAAAGAAGCGTTCAAAAGAGGGCTGTTCCACTTTGATAGCTGATGATATTTAGGTGTATCTCAATTGATTAACCTCAAACAGACTCCAAAAGCTGTGGGCCACATCTTTGCATAAGCAAACTAAGATTCAGGCTCAGAATTACTCGATTTGCATGAACACGCGCTAATATTTAATTGCACGGTGTTTCTTATCACACCGCCAAAAGACAGAGATCCTGGAGAATCAGATTAATGTGCCCTGACCTGTAAACATGTTTGGGTTCATTCCTTAGTTGTGCTTTGCCTCTGGCTCTCCAGAAAGAACACACATCACCATACCGTAGCCCGAGGTCGCTCTGCTTCCCCAAGAACCTGCGTTGCAGGGAGTCCACACTTACTAACTGTACCCAGCCCATTACATCCCAGTTTTAGGTTGGAGCATCAAATGCATAAAGAGCATGGCGATTCTTAGACTACTAATCCATTTCGACTCCACAACTGAGAATAATATGCTTTTCACAAGGGGCTGTGTCAATTAAAAAAAAAAAGCACATTGAAGAGTCAAAGAAGCCCGAAGTTCATGAAAGGATTCAAACACGCAGTGCTTCTGTCTTGGTACACAGGACAGGTAGCATCCAATCTCTCCAGAGTTTTCTTGGTGCCCACATAAGCCTCATTAGCAGGTATGTAAGAAATAAGACGTTTTATAAATACGTCAAAGGTGGCTCTCAGTTAAAACTTTTCTTTTCTGGAGTACGAAGCTGCCTGGGCCCGGATAACAATGCCAGTCACCTTGCATCTACCGAAAGGGGGACAGAACCGCACTTTCTCATTTATATTCAACCCTGATTCCCAGGTAGTGGCACCGGTGGGCAGCGCAGGACAGCAAGAGCGTTAATCCCCACAAACGCTGCCGTCCGGGAGAGGCTGCCCCCTGCTTTCCTCAGATAAACTGTGGATTGCTAAAGGCTGTGGCCGAGCTTTGTGCCCCTGGGAGTAATGAACACACCACACCAACGGATCTCAGTCTGTACATACCTCTCTTTGAACAATTTTAACTTTTCCCATGTCCATTAGGCCTTCCAGCCTAATCTCGCTCTGCCAATTGCTCCCATGGTGAGATCATTAAGTAAATTATTTTAAGATCAAACACCCTGCAGTGACAATGGCGTCCCATGTAAGGTAAATGCTTCAAAGGCCCCCCTTTCAAATTACAGCTCTCCGGAGTTCCTAGTCGCCTCTCGTAGGGCCTGCCCCGCCATCTCCTGCACCGCTTGGCTGGTTGCCCCAGGCTAAGGTAGCACTGCTAATTGGCCTCTGTAACAAAACTGACCTGTGGACAGGATAAGGCTTGTTTGGAGCTTAGAGACAAAAATTATTCAAGGTTAAAAAAACATGAATGCCCCAACTACGTCACCAAGAAAGCGGACTGAAAGAACGTCTTCCCCCGCGGTTCCTGGTGTGAAAGAATGTGCTCCCGGCGCCCGGGCGGAACAAAGGCGCCTTCAGGTAGCCCGCGCCGGCACCCTCTCCGCGGGGCTCCTCGCCATCCTCTTAAACCCCGGGCCCAGGAGCCCCGTCCTCGCCGGGGTTCCCGGCCCCCTCCTGGGGAGGGCCTTTGATCTCCCCGGCTAGTGGCAGATGGGACAATTTAACTGCTTTGGAACAGGTGCCGCGAGTTTGCTTGACAGGTCGAGGCTTTTATTTCTAGCACATTAGCCGGGCGCATACAAATGGGTTTTTGACAGATTCAAGCAGGTAAAATAGCACGGAGGCCCTGCGAAAGCGCGGTCACACCTGCCGAGGTGGCACAATTGCAAAAATGCTGCATAAATTAAAGACAGGTAAAACCTCGGGGCTCCCTGCTGCAAGAGGCTCGGGGTTTGGGGGTTTTTGTTGTTGTTGTTTTTTGCTTTTTACTACTTGCAAAGGTGGTGTGTAGGGGTGGGAATGGGAGTGGGAGGGCATTCTCCATCGAGTAAACACCGAACTCCTTGATCTTTTCGGGCTCCAAAGAAGCTGGGCTTGGTCGGGGTGGTTCCCAGCCATCCTCCTGTGGCGGTGGCTTGTCACACTTCACTGATACTGGCCGGGACTGAGGAGGGGAAGGGAATCAATCTAGCACCCCGCCCCGCTGCCCTGGGGCTACCCTGCAGCCCCCGCCCCTCGCTTCCCTTCCTCCATTCTTCCTCTCCAGGTGAAAGATTGGGATCTACAAATTGTGCTTAGCTAATGAAATAGCTCACCCATTGAGGAAAGTTTGGTAAATAGCGGTCTTCTGAGGACAGTCCACAGAATTAGGCAGTAGCTGGTTTGCGCTAGTCAGGCTTCTCCGGTGTGGAAAAAAGAACGATTTTGAACACTCGACCCTTGGTCAGTTAGTCTTATTTTTCTCAGGAGAAAAAAAAAAATTTGTCGAGGAGGAATGTTCTTTTTCCTTTTCTAATTGGAACACATAAGTAATTTTCTTGCAGGAAAAGTTGTACCAGAACATCCTTTTTGTGAATGGCACATTGAAAATCTTTAAACGTTTCGAAACGTGATGCTATTTGGCAGTAATTTTTCTTTTGTTTTACATATGTGTTCGTGGTAATACTCTGTGACATAAAATTAGATTGCAAGTTAATAATTTAAATTTGTTGCCTTTCCCTTTTTCCATTTCATTTTGTTGTTGTTGTTATTGTTTTTTTGTTTTTACTTCCGAAGGTTTTGAGGATGCTTTTTCATTGTCAAGAACCTTAGTATAGACATCACAGTTAAAAGCCTCAGCTCCTTGGGAAGGAGGCTGCTCCTTCCTTGACTGTGCTTCTAGGCCAAGAAAAATTAAACATCACCCCTTGCCTTTTTCTTGGCCTTGCTGCTCACTAATGGGCTGGAAGAGATGGTACTTACAAGACAGAGCAGCACTCAGAGTCCAACCTGCAAAGAAGGGCCACTCCTGACAAAGAAGCCTTTCTGGAGGCCATGGCGTTTTTCTCTGTTGAAATCACAATCCTGGGCCAGTATTGTGTAGAATGACTAAGACCGCAGAGGACACTGAGTCAGCCACGGTTTTATAGAGGAACTATAAAGGAGGGAAATCAAGGACCAGCTACTCACAGTGAGTCAGTCGTATTGTGTGTGAATGCTTTTTATTTGTTTGCTCATTGGATGAATTCATCCAGCATTGCTAAGAGCCTTGGTATGGAGGCACTGCCCAGACATGCTGTTCAGAATAGGGCCCAAGAAGCCCTCTCTGGGGCAAGAGTGTGTGCACACACATACATGTGCACAAGGAGAGATTACGGGGCACATGAACAGTTAGTTGGGTGGTACATTAAACACTGATACTTTACAGGGCACAGAGTACTATGGGAGAGTAGCCATCCTTAACAAGAGTGAGTTATCACCAAGTTCAGGAAGAGGGTTTTTTTTGTTTGTTTTGTTTCTTTGAGTCAGGGTTTCTCTGTGTAGCTCTGGCTGTCCTGGAGCTTGTTCTGTAGACCAGGCTGGTCTCAAACTCAGAGATCCACCTGTCTCTGCCTCCTGAGTGCTGGGATTAAAGGTGTATGCCACCACACTGGGGCCCAGGAAGAGGGTTTTAAACAAAATATTTAATAATAAATGGATGTTTTCCTGGCCAAGGAGGAGAACATGAATATATAAAGCACAGATCAAAGATGATAACAAATTCCAACTGTTTGGACAGTGTAAAAATGTATAATGTAGAAGTCATAAGGCTGAGCCTAGGGAGAAAGTGCCTGGTACTTGGTGGTCATGGGTGCTGCAGAGCCTTCACACACTGACTGAAGACTAGTCAGCAGTCTACAGAGGAAGCCTGTGCCCCCGTCTGGGATCTCTTTCCGCACTAGTCCTGGAACACTAGTTCTGAGACAGGTTCATAGGAGAGAAGCAGCTTCTGCACTGTCCTGGTCCCTGCATTTTTGGCCACCATCCTGGCAGCTTGAGCCACCCACACTGGTCAAATGATGCAGAGTATGTGCATGTTCAGATGACTATGGCCACCACCGGGAATGCAAGAGAAAGACTGCTCCCAAGCAAGCGGGCTGGTGTCACCTTTGCAAGACACCAAACTGTTAGTCACCTGGGCTGTCCTGTAGTGCAAAGTAAAATTGCAATACTACTTTTTTTTTTTTTTTAATTTGGGGCTTTCTAAATGTATTTTTTTACATTTATTTATTTTCTCTGTGTGTGTTTGTATGTGTGAGTTTATGTGCAAGTGTGTGTGTGTACAGTATGTATATGAAAATCAGAGAAAAACTTTAGAGTTGGTTCTTTCCTTCCACCATGTGCTTTCCAAGAACAGAACTCAGGCTTGCTTGGCAGCAAGCACTTTTACTCAATGTGAATCTCATAAGCCCCCTCTTCCTGCTTTTAAATAGTTGAAACATGTACAAGGAATCTAAGATTGTGATGTTTTGATTTATGAACTTAGAAATTATGTGACTTTTAGAAGTTCTGAGGCTTTGGAATTATGAATTTTCTAATGCGTGACTTTAGAGGTATGAATTATGATCATTCCAGATACCTTAGTTGAGCAGTTTGGTCAGACTCTACCACTTCAGAGACATTAAACACCCTGTCTGAGAGACTCTGCCTAGCATGTGGTCAGTTGGAAGTCCCACCCACTCTACCTTAGGTGGAACCTGCTGCTGAGACACCCTCTGCTCTCAGAATTTGCTTCTATCAGGGAACGATCTAATCACACCTTAACCCAGGAGTACCCCGACCTAGGACCCAGGAGTACCCTGACCTAGGACCCAGTCATTTGTCACTGATTTTACTTTCTTCTCAGCCCTGTCCTTTGTCTGCCACTAGAGTGTAACCTTCATGTCCTCCACCCTCGGGGCCCAGGATGGTCTGATGCCGCAGAGACTCTCCACTGTGCTTTGTTGACCACAGGAATAGCCAGGTGAAGGTACCAGGCTGCAGTGGCCTGACGCTGCTATGGTCTTCCCTGGACTCTCTGTCTTACAGAGCCAAGGTGTTGGGAGCTGTGGGCACCCTGGGTATGTTTCCGTCTCCCTCCACTTGTTTGATTTTATCGTGTCTCCTTCTCGCAGTCAGACAGCATCATCTTGCAGCCATCCCACACACTGTTCAACAGGAATCACGGGTAATGACATTAACCTTTAGTGATGTGTCTTGTTGACTTCAAATGAAGTGCCTGCCTGGCACCCTTGCTGATGCAGGTGTGCTCCTGAATCCTGCCTGTTGAGTAGCTCTGAGGAAGCTCCTACCCTATCCTCTCTAAGAGGAAGAAAGACACCTGACCTGGTGAACAGAGGAAGGCATTCTTTTCAAGGGCTTTTGAGCATGTGGCTCAGTCCACAGGTGAGCTTACCTGCTGATTTCGGCTGGAAAATCTAGTACTGTCAGAGGCTAAGAAGCCATGACATTCTTTTTAGAAAGGTACATTAGAAGTGGAATTAAAAAAAAAGTTAACTTTTTTTTACAGTGGGTTAAGATCACCAAATTAAACTCTGTAGCCTTAACTTGCACAATCAGGATCTCAAATCCTCTTTAAGTCTTAACCATTGTCACACTGGCTTCTTTCCCTGGGCATGGCTGTGCCACATTTAACTTCCTTAGGATCTAGGCTTTTTTAATGGCTATTTTCACTCCACAGCAACTGTATTCACCTGTAGAATCCTATTTGCCCTTTATGTATGGTGGTCTCTGAGTTGAGAAGGAGTGTGCCCAAAGGCATGTGTTAAAAGGCTTAGAAACCAACTTGGTGCTATTGGCAGGTGGTGGGAACCGTGGGAGACACACGTGAGGAGCTATCAGGACTCCGCTCAGCCCCTCCTCTCACTTTGCCTCCCTGTTACCTTGAGGTGAACAGGTTTCCTGTGCCATGTGCTTCCACCCATAATGCACTGCTTTACCACATGTCCAAAAGCAACAGGGCCATTGACGACAGACTAAGACGTCTTGAAATCTTTTCTTCTCCTATGCCATCTCAAACAAGGTTCTCAAACTCAATATCCCTCCCTTCTATTCCTGTACATCTTTCTATCTATCCTCCTGACTTCCTCTTACTCTCTCAGGTTTTTTTTTTTTTTTTCTATGTTCACTTCCTGTCAACTGATTGCTTGGTCTGCCTCTTGACCTATGGCTGGCTTTATTTAATCCTGTTTACAATATTCAAGCAGAAAGCTTTTGGATTAAAGGTGTGTGCTAGGGCTGATCCATACCACAACTAGAAACAGGCTTTTCCAGTAAATAACACAATCTCAGGGTTCACAGTGTGATCAAATACCCCTGCAACGATTAGGAGGCGAGGCTTTGTTGTAATGTTGTGGCCTTGTTGGAGGAAGTGTGTCACTAGGGCGTGGGCTTTGAGGTCTCAGGTGCTCAAGCCAGGCCCAGTCTCACTCTCTTGTCCTGCTGCCTGCTGATCCAGATGTAGACCGCTCAAATCCTGCTCAGTACCATGTCTGCCTTCATGCCACCGTGCTTCCCACCATGATGACAATGGACTAAACCTCTGAACTGTGAGCCAGCCTCAATTAAATGTTTTCTTTTATAAGAGTTGCCATAGTCGTGGTGTCTCTTCACAGCAATAAAATCCTAACTAAGACATCAGTCCATATAATATTACTTGTATGTACATGTTTTCAGGGCTGGTCATTTGGTATTGGACAACTAATTGGTATGTTCTTCCCTGGAAAAGACTATGTTTCCTGCTCTCAGCATTCCTCAGTTGCCTGTAGTTCTATGTCTAGGGCTGAGGCTTCAATGAGCTTTCTCCCTTCCCTGGTGGTATGACTGTTGGTGTCAGACTTATTCAGATCTTGTTTAGGCAGTCATGTTGGTGAGGCTTCATGGGTATAGCTTCTCTGACATCCTAGGAGACACAGTCTCACAGCAAAATTCCCTGTTCTTACAGCTCTACCAATCTTATCACCCCCTCTTCCAAAATGATGGCTAAGCCTTAGGTGCAGAAGTTGTGTTGTAGATGTATTAGTTAGGCAAGCTCTCTTCTAAATTAGAGACATATTTAAGATAAAGCTTTAGTGAAAACTTTCCTTGTTTCCCACTGCTTCTAAGAGAAAAATGCAAAAGTCTTAGGTGACCCAAATGCCTGCAGCTTTGCTTCTTCTATCCTCTGTGCAAGCTCCATTCAGGGCCATTTAACAGAGTGGAATGCAGAGAGTTCCGTTCTCCAAATGCTCTTCCCCAGCTTCCTTTGCTGGTCAAATATTGTGCACCCCGCGGGCCTCATTTGAAATGTTGTTTTCTGAGGAAAGACTTATCTGTCCAAGACGGTAGCTTTAGTCTTCTGTTCCTAGTCATAGCTTACCCAACTTGTTACCATTACTACCTCCTAGCTCAGTGTGCAGATATAGAAGGGTCCTGGTGATATATGATGAATGAATGCAAGATGAGACAGGCTGAGCCTACCGTAAGTCAGACAATTATTATTGAAAGTTTATAATGAAAATAAGGAAAAGTAATTAAAGTTAGAGGAATATGTTTATGCAAGTTGTTGATGGATCTATCTCAGCATGCCAGGATGCCACCAGATATGGCTGAAAAAAAATTAATAGGGCAAACTAGCCATTTGCAGAACATAAATGGGTTTTTAAAATCCACTTTGCACATGAACATATTTTCACTCAAAACAAAGAAACACTTAAAACTAAATCTAGTGAAAAATGTGCATGATTGGTAAAAAAAGAAAACCATTCAAAATTGGAAAGCTAAAGGATACATGAGACTATTTGGATAAATGAAGAGATGTGCCAAGCTCCTGGATGGACATCAATCTTGTAAAATGTTATCTTTGTTAAAACTATATGCATCTCATAAATCATGTGCAATCAAAGTCCATTGAATTTGGGGAGAACTTTACAGTATGCCTTTGACATTTGCTTGGAAAAAAGGAAGAAGAATATCATTTAAAGAGAAGTTGGCAGGAAGGTATGGTGTTTGGTGTTAACTGTCAACCTGACAGGCTCTAGGCTTGCCTGAGAAGTGGGCCTCGGGCATGCCTGTGGGAGAGTATCTTGATTGCTTTAATTGATGTGTGAAGATCTTCCCATTGTCTGCATTCCTTGCTTGGGAGAAAGGGCAGCCAATCTGCAACATGCAATCATTGCCAGCTTCTGACTGACCACTGCTCCAAACTCCTGCTGCCTCTTGAACTGTGAGCTAAAACCAACCCTTCCTCCCTTAGATGGCTTTTGTCATATGTAGAAACACCGGTGACACCCAGGGAGTTTGGCAAGGTAGTATTACAAAAAACGGCAAGAATTGCTGCGGCAGATCTGCAGCACAGAGGCAGATCTGTACTGTACCCCAGCAAAGGAGGCATTTCAAATCAATGCCGAAAGTGTGGTCTCTTCTCAGGAAATGCTGCTGGGTAATTACTTAGCTGTTACAGATCATTAATGTAAGTTCTCAGCCCCCTTTCATATCAGATGTATTTGTTACAAATTATTAATGAACTGTAAGGCGCTGGAGAGACAGCTTGGTGGTTTAGGGCACTTCCTGCTCTTTAGGAGGACCAGGGTTCGATCTCCAGCAACCACATGGTGACTCACAACCATCTGAAACTCCACTTCCGAGGGATCCAGTGCCCTCTTCCAACTTCTGAGAACACCATGTATACACAAGGTGCAGAATATACATGCAGACAAAATATTCATACACATAAAAGCTTTGAAAATCTGAAAATAATTTTTAAAACATAAACTATGAAACTAAACTGAGAACTTTAAGAAAAGATAAACAGACTGACAATATAAGTTTTAATTCATCAACGCTCACCATAAGCAAATTTTGAAAAATCAGTATTGAACAACAATGACCTTTAAAGATCTCTAATCCCCAAATGGGCAAAAGATTAATTAAGACAAATTCAAGCAAAATATCTATAGGATTCAACAAGAGACCAATACTTGTTGCATCACCTATGTTTAGAAGGTCTGGTAACTCCTGGCATTTATGAGACAGAAACTCAAATGTTACCATTTTCTCATGGTTGCCTTACACTGAGTAGATGTTTCATAAATATTTTTAAAAATAAATGTGCTTTGCCATGTGATATGGATTTTAGGTACTTAAAAAAAAGAACACAATGGATGTACTTAGTGTGGGTTTTATTTATTTATTTTAAAGATTTGTTTATTTATTATATATACAGTATTCTGCTTGCATGTATGGCTGCAGGCCAGAAGAGGGCACCAGATCTCATTACTGATGGTTGTGAGCCACCATGTGGTTGCTGGGAATTGAACTCAGGACCTCTGGAAGAACAGCCAGTGCTCTTAAACTCTGAGCCATCTCTCCAGCCCCAATGTGAGGTTTTTTTGTTTTTTATTTTTTAACAACATTTAGGTAATTACTACCAATGTGTCTTAAAAGTTTTAACTGGGCCTGGAGAAATAACTCAGCAGTTATGAGCACTGGCTGCTCTTGTAGAGAACCTGAGTTCAGTTTCTAGCACTCACATGAAGACTCACCGCCGTCCATAGCTTCAGTTCCAGGGGGTCCAATACTTTCTTCTACTCTCCTCAGGTACCAGTTGCACACATGGTATACATGTATACATGCAGCCAAAACACTCATGCACAAAAAGTAAAAATAAATAAATCTTTTTCAAAACAAGATGACAAAAAAGTTTGAGTGTGTTTTTTTTTTTTTTTAATATGATCACAGATGACCCAGTTTGCTGGAAATAAGCTGGTTTACACACCTGTAGATGTAATTCTAAACAGTCTTATTAATAAAATCAAACCTGAGGCCAGTTATTGGGGTGAATGCTGGAAGATCAGAGAAGCAGAATAAGCCACAGCCACCTCATCTTGCCAATTCTTCAGTTGATCCTGTTTCCTCAGACTGGAAGTCTCTGAGTCCTCATCCGAATGGAGCTCAGCTGAACTGCTGCTCAAAAGCCTAAAAGCATAACCAGCTCTAGTTCCTGGTCCTCATGCCTTAAATATCTTTCTGCTTTCTGTCATCACTTCCTAGGATTAAGGCTCACTTCCTGGGATTAAAGGTGTGAATCATCACACCTGGCTGTTTCCAGTGTGGCTTTGAACTCACAGAGATCCAGATGGATCTCTACTTCTAGAAGACAAGGATTAAAGGTGTGTGTGCCACTGTTTTCTGGCCTCTGTATCTAGTGGCTGTTCTGTTCTCTGACCCCAGATAAGTTTATTAGAGTGCACAATATTTTGGGGAACACAATATCACCACACACACCTGTGGAGATGGCATGCTGAGTAAAAGTAGCTCCCATTCACTCTTAGAATTGTGCTGGGTGAGGTGGGAAAGTGTATGGTCCTGATGCTTAGCAGTAGACACACAGCTATGGAGCTATATGCTACAAAATCCTTTTGAGCTTAACATTTTCAAAATTGCATATAATTGTAAAATATCAGAAATGATTTAACTAAGAAAAAAATAAGCCAGTGTTTAACATTGTTGACAGAATACCAGAATCCCTGGGGAAAGTTTTAAAAAGTATTAATGCTCAAGTTCCTTCTAGACCCACTGAGTCCAATTTCTATGAGGAGAGGCCAGGTCCTTTGCATTTCATAAGCTTTCCTAGTGATTGCAATGTGTAGCAGAGTGAGAAGCTATTTAAAATATCCCAAAATGCACATCCACAAAATGAGACATGATAGTGAAGGGAATGCTTCTGAATCAAGTTGACTGGGAAGGAGAAAGGGTGCCACAAAGGAGCATGGCCTCACTTTATAGGTTTACTTTTATTTTTGTGTGTGCTTGTGTGTGTGTGTGTGTGTGTGTGTGTGTGTGTGTGTGTGTGTGTGTGTTATGTGTGCTGGGCCCCATAGAGGCCAGAAGAGGGTGTTGGAGTAACAGGTGGTTGTAAGTCACTTAACAGGTGTAAGAACTGAACTCTGGTCTGCTGGAAGAGCAGCAAGAGCTGGTAATAGCTGGTCCATCTCTTCTACACCCCAAATCTCACTTCATCTTCCAATTATATTTTTGATATGGTGGTAAAAATGCATAGAGATTACCATTTAATTATTTTTAAGTATATAGTCCAGTGATATTAAGTATCCTTACAGTATGTCTTAGTTACTATTCTTTTGCTGTGAAGACCACAGCAATAAAAGCATTTTATAGAAGAAAGCATTCAGTTGGGAGCTTTCTTACAGTCTTAGAGGGTTAGTTCATGATCCTCACGGTGGGGAAGCCAACAGGCATAGCACTGGAGAAGTAGCTGAGAGCTTTACATCCTGATCCACAGGCAACAGACAGAGAGACAGAGCCACTGATCCTGGTGAGGGCTTTCGAGTCCTCAAACCCACCCTCAGTGACATGCCTTCTCAAGCAGGCCTTCACTTCTAATTCTTCCTAAACAGCTTAACTACAGGGGAACAAGGATTCAAACATATAAGCCTATGGGGGCCATTCTCACTCAAACCACCACACATTGTTAGTCAAATATTACCACTATTTAAAAATATGCATTTGGATTACATTCAAGTATATATTTCATTTCGCTCAACATATAGTGCAAACATACATATATCAGTTCTGCATGATTATCTAAGTTGCAAAAGGTCCAGTAAGTAGAACAAAATAAGTATAGATTCATTTTTACCCTTATATAGAATTTAGCTTAATGCTGGACTTTTGGTTCTCCTTAGACTAACTTCATTTCTAAGATATTATCTAAAGAACTCAGAAGTCTCACTTTTGAAAACTTTAATGTGGAGTTTAACACAGTCCCCACTGGGTACTTAGAACAAGTCTGACAAAACCCCAGAGTGGGGAGCTTCATCTGATGCCCACTGTGGTGGGGGTCTAATCAAAAGCTGCTTTGCTGACACTTGCTATTGAGCAGAGCTCTGCTGATTAGGCCAGGTCTTGGATCTTGCCATGTAGCCCAGGTTAGTAGTCCTCCTGACTCAGACTCCTGAGTGTTGACACTATACCTGCAGTGCTGAGTCTACTGACTGAGCTATATCCTCAGCTCCTCACTCCTGAAATGAGGAGTCAAGTGTGAGCTGTGTCTGCTAAATGCTTCCAGTTTGGAGGCAGGGACTGTTTAAGACCATGAGACATTTCTATTCATTAGGTTTGCATGTTGAGAGATAAAATATGCCTCATGGAGCCATATTTCTGTGAAAGCCGCTACAGGTTTATAGGGGTGCTAAAATGGTGCCACAAACATGGAAATTAGTGTCAGCATCTTATCAGACCCTTTATATATGGCTCTTATTTTAGGGAAACATACGATAGTTATTTGGCACTTTCAGATAAGTAGGTTGGTTTTTCAAATTTCAATTCCTGTCAGATCCCCAGCCAATCTATCAGTCTGCTTTCCACAGCCTCTTTCCTAGACAAACTCTGTTAAGCACTTCAGAAATATCAGATTAACATTAATACCTTATGGATTAGGGGCCAGACAAAAGTGGGTTTAAGAAAACACTACAAGTAGAATCTGAAGGTAGGTTTACCTCAGATCAGTTTCCTGTGGGCCAAGCTCTCAGAAATGTGAGGGACAAGAGGCCCACTTAAAAATGTCTACCATTTTGAGCCTGGAGACTGTGAAGCTGATGGAGGAGAAACCGGATAGCCTGGAGAGCATTTGCTGCTCTCCTGGGAGGGGTCCTGCATTCCAGCTGGAGGATTTCCTCTTCTCTTTCCCTTTGTTCTCCACCCAATTTCCCTTTTTTCTGCCCTCCCCTCTGCATTAAGTCTGACTGTGGATTCTGAAGCTGCTCCTTTACCGGGGCCAGAGCTCAAGAATAGTAAAGTCATTATCTTCTGACAGGACGATGGCTTTGGCTTATAGGTGTGAGAGGAAAAAGCCCATCATATCAGCTATTCAACACACAAATGGAGACAAGGTGAACAGCCAGCCAATACACGCACTTGTCTTCGATGTCATTTGGTGTAAGTTTATGACTTCCAAGAGTTTTCAGGCATATGCAGATAATAAAATTGTAACCGTGAAGATGGCTGCATACCATTTACTCATGTATAAAAATGCCTGTAAGGAGTGTTCATCTGCCTTCCTCCAAAGTTTCTCTTTCTAGCCTCCTCAGAAACACAAGGGACTCAATTCTAAGCATCTATGTTAGACTGCTATGAAATTTAAATTCATCTAAACTCATCACATTTTTTCAGGCACCTTTTCTGTATCTAACTATCTTTTTTTTTTTTTTTAAGGTTCTCAGGGCTCTTCCTGAAATTATATAATTAAATTTCCCTCAGATCATTATTCTTATATTCTAAAAGGCTGCTCAAATCAAGTGTACATAATTTTCATTCTCAATACTTTCATGTCTATGGGCTTTTAGAAATAGAAAGTCACTCATAATTCTGAGGTGGAAATTAACAATATGATTGTTTATTGTTCTAAAATTCAAATGTAAGCCATTAATATATTTTAGATAAGATAAATGTCTACTCTTTCACTGTGGATGCATTGTATTTCCTATTCTGTAGCTATGAAGACAAACAAAAAACACATTTTGTAACTGGTGCTCCCTCCCTCTATAAAGGAGTGAAGGGGGACAAGGCATTGATAACCCCTTGGCTATACTATATCGTTTGTCTTTGCTGTTCATACCTTACTATTTCATGACCCTGCTTTCCCCTGTTATTCTGGTAGCCTCTTCAGTGATCTACTGTAAAAAAGATAATGTGTTTTATAGGCAAAATCAAGAAGAGAGAAGTCAGTGGGCCTGGAATAAATCTTTGCATCGATTTGGTTATCAATTCGTTTCCTTGTGACTACCAGTCCAATCAGATCATGCTCATTTGCTGCTCAGTTATTCAATCAACTGTGTTCTATGGATTGAGCTGAGATAGCCATGTGTTCACTCTACATCCAAAACAGTTTCTAAGATCTATGCACTGAAGTGCTGTTTTACTAGAAAATGCATTTACTCATTCAAATTTACTCAAAAAACGCATTTGCTGTTGCTCAGTGTTACTCTAACAAACAGGAATGTAGTAAAAAGTTAAGATTTTTACAGTGGGTAAAGATCACCAAATTAAACTCTGTAGTCTTTACTTTCCTGCTCAAGTTCTTAAATCGTCTTAAAATCTTAGCTGTTGCCACACTGTCCTTGGTCCTGACCATGCCACATTCAACTTCGTTAGGATCTAAGCATTTTTAATAGAGATTTTCACACTATAGAAACTGTATTCAGCTATAGAATCCTATTTTCCCTCTATGTATGGGTAATCTCTGAGCTGAATTGAATTGGCGTGTCCCCAAAGACGTGTGTTAAAAAACTTCATAACCAACTTGATGCTATTGGCAGATGGTGGAAGCTTTGGGGACATGCACTTGAGGACCATATTAGGATTCAGCCCCCTTCCTCTCATTTTGCCTCCCTGTTACCGTGAGGTGAACAGGTTTCCTGTGCCATGTGCTTCCAACCTGCTGAAGACTCAACCCTGAACTCTGAATACAACATAGTAGCTTATTTATATGTCTGCCCTTTAACAAGCTGGTGTTAACTTTGAGGACAAGGGCCTTGATAATGGTTTGCCTTTTGTCTTTATGATACAATTCTCTGTCTACCACACGATGTAATATGGAGAGAGAGAGAGAGAGAGAGAGAGAACGAGAGAACGAGAGAGAACGAATGAGGTAGCGCCAGCTTGTTCCATAGCATACATTAGACTGATAGGGTTCAAGGAAGATCCTGGACAATTATATCTTGGCAAAATGTGTGTTTATTTTATGCCCTCAGACTAGAGTGGATTCTGGTTTACTGGGTCCACTTTTAAGATGCAAATTCTAGAAAGCACTCCCATATTCCCATTTTGTAACTCATGTTTGGTTTGATACCATCTCTCCTACCATTTGGAGGGGATCAGAGATCATGATATATTCACTTCTTCTTTTTTTTTTTTTGTAAGATATAGGCAAAAATCACCAATGGTTTTGGATTTCAGACATCCTTTGGAAGGGCAAAGCTGACAGCCACTCTAATGTTTCTTACTGACATGTTTTACTCATTTAATACAATTCCTAAAGCATATTCAGATAGTCATGAAGATTTCAAAATTGGGGCAACCATATTTTAAAAATCAACATTTTTAAATTGTAAATGCCTTGATTAGTTGTTTTGTTTTGTTTTATCAACTTGATGCAAGCCAGAGTTAACTGGGAAGAGGAACCTCAGTTGAGAAATTACCTCCATCAGATTGCCTGTAGGCAAGTCTATAGGGCATATTCTTGATTAATGATTGATATGAAAGGGGCCAGCTCACTGTGGTTCGTACCACCTCTGCACAGTGGTCCTGGGTTATATAAGAAAGGAAGCTGAGCAATGTGATGTATTATGTCCCCCAATATACTGTGTCTCCCAATAAAATTTACCTGAGGATCAGAGGAAAAAGCCAGCTACTATAGTAAGCAAAAGTCATGCAGTGTTAGCACATGCCTTTGATCCTATCACTTGGGAGGCAGGGATCTGTCTGGATCTATGTGAGTTCAAGGCCACACTGGAAACAGAGCCAGGTGTGGTGGCACACACCTTAAATTCCAACACTAGTTAACCATGGAGGTCTGGAGATCTGTATAAACAGACAGGAAGTGACAGAGGTGGGCAGGAAGAGGAAGTGATGAGCAAATCACCAAGGCATATAGGAGTGGGTAGACAGGAAGTATCTCGCTTTTGGAAGCTGCAGAGTTGGTGAGGTAAGGTTAGCTGTGGCTGTTCCTATTCTTCTTATCTCTCTCAGGCTTTAACCCCAATTTCTGGCTCTGAGTTTTCTATTAATAAGACCATTTAGAAATTCGTCTACAGAGCGATTCATGAGGAACAAGCCAATAAGCACTGTTCCTTCACGGTCTTTGCTTCGGTTCTTACCTCAACAGTCCTACTTTGAGTTTCTACCCTGACTTCCCTTCATGATGGTTTATAACACTTTCCTCCCCAAGTTGCTTTTGGTTATGGTGTTTTATCATAGTAATAGACACCATGCTAAGATTGTCAGCTTCTCCAGGTTTCTCTACCCTGGCTACCCTGGCTGCCCCATACTTTTCGTAACTTACTCTATTCCTGTAACTCCCTCCATTTTGTAAGCCCCCGAGTCTGTGGCTCACTAACTTTAGGTCCTACTTCACCGGGTTCCAGTTAACCAGTTTAATCTTCTTGGCATTGCTGCTGCCTCCTCATGGCAGCCAGATATAGATGTCAGTGTTGAGAGGCCCATGTCATACAGCTAAGGGGGTTGGAGAGAGCCAGGGGCACCCAGGACCCACTTCAGTTGCCTGTCTGCTGAGTCCGCTTCTGTGGAGGCCCTTCTTCAATCGGTTTTTTTGTGGCTTTGCTATTACTGGGTGATTTGTTTTTAGATGTCATCTCTTGTAACTCAGGATGGCCTCAAACTTCCTGCAGAACTGAGGATGACCTTGAACTCCTGACCTCCAGACTCTAAGTACGGGAATCACAGGTATGTGCCACCATTTTTACTTGATGTGGTGCTGAGAATGAAACACGGGGTTTGACACATGCTAGGCAAGCTCTCCACCAACTGAGCCACATCCCTGGCTTTGTCTCCTCTTTAACTTAATGCTATATGCAGAGTCCTTCCTTGACTTTTGTGGGAACTTCATGTTTTTTCCAAATATTGGATCTTGAGGAAAATCAGCTGAGACATTAGGAGAATGGATTATAACTCTGCAGTGGTTTGAATGAGAATGGCCCCCATAGGCCATATATTTAAATATAGGCCCCCATGTATTTGAATGTTCCCAGTTGATGGGCTGTTTAGAAGGGCTTAAGAGGTATAGCCTTGTTGGAGGAGATGTATCACTCAAAAGCCCACACCAGACTCAGTGTCTCTGTCTCTCTACCTGCTGCCTGTGGATAAGCTATAAGCTCTCAGCTATTACTCCCGTGCCAAGCCTGCCTGCTCTCTGCTATAATGATCATGGACAAACCCTCTGAAACTGTAAACACAAACTCCCAATTAAACTCTTTCTTTAATAAGCTTCTTTGGTCATGGTGTCTCTTCACAACAATAGAACAGTAACTAAGACACATTCTTCCTTCAAGAACTACAAAATAACAATCAACATTGCTTGAAGTTACCCATTGGCTTAAAGTCAAGAGCTAGGAGATGATCATTTAAGTTTGATCCCTGGAACCCACATGGTAGGAAGAGGGAACCAACTTCCACAAGCTGTCCTCTGACTTTCACATGTGTGCTGTGGCATGCGTATGTGCAAACACATGCTAAATTAAAATATTTTTTAGAATAGAAAACACTGATGGAAGGAACAGGTGGACATGGGCATTTCCAAACTGGGACAAGACTGGAAGGAAGCAACATGAACTTGTCAGTCACCTGGGATGACAGCCCTGTTTGATGCTAAGTACTAACACTTATCAATACACTGTGAAACTGCTGTACATAACATGTCTAAGAAGAGCGAGTTCAAAAGCAAATTACAGGCACCTGCATGTGACGCTGTGTCCTGGTCATAGGGACATCAGAATGCTGGCACACAGCCCTCCCTCCTCAGGGTCACATACTCTTGTGGACTACAGTTCTTTGTAAAGCTTCTTTACAAGGCTTTTATTTTTTGAGACTGTGTCTCATGTATCACAGACTGGCCTTGAACTCACTGTGTAGCTGAGGATAACTCCTGGTATTGCAGGCACATCCCACCACACTCAGTTTATTCAGTGCTGAGGCTGGAACCCAGAGCTTCATGAATCATAGGCAAAATCCTCCCAAGTGAGCTACATTCCCTGCCCCACAGCATTTTCATTTGACACTTGACATCGTTCCTTTGACAAATGATACTACTTAAGTGTTTGCTATTTCTTATTTATTAAATAAAGTTTTAAAGATGCCTGTCTCTTTTGTTTGTTTTGGTTTTGGTTTCTCAAGACAGGGTTTCTCTGTATAACCCTCGCCATCCTGGAACCCACTCTGGGGAGCCGACTGGCCATGGACTCAGGGATCCACCTGCCTCTACCACCTGAGTGTTGGGATTAAAGGTGTGTGCCACCATTGTCCAGCTTAAAGATGTCTGTCTTAATCCAGTCTCTTGCTACTGAATACCAGAAACTGAGGAGTTTACCTAGAAAAGACTATTTAGCTGGCAATTCTGGAGGCTGAATCTTCAAGACTGGATGGATGCACTCTGTCAGAGCCTTGCCCTGCAACATAACATGGCAAACAAAACAGATGGGTAAGTAGGTGTTCACAGAAGAGAGGCTGTTAGGAACGGTGCTGGATCATAACAGCCCCCCTTAGGGGACTACCCCAGTCCCATTCATGGACATGGTGTACACATGATGTAATCATCTTTTAAAGGTCCGACTATTTCTCAACTTAGTTACACAGGCAATCAAATTTCAACATGAGTGGTGGAGGGGAAAAGCCATGTCTAAATTGTAATAACATCTGTAACCATGAGTCAACAGTTGATTCAATGACAAAATATTTCAGAATAACTTATGTTTTATACAATTCCCAACACCTGCTTGGAGTTCTTGTTCTTACAGCCAAAGATTATCATCTATCAAGAATTTTATTTTTATCTTTGCACTAATGCTCAGAATTGATCAAAGGTTCTATTTAGCTTAAAATTATTTCCATAATATTTCCAGAAAAGACTGGAGGAAGGGATGAGTAAATGGTAGACATCCTACATGAGTGAAAGAGAGCAGAGCCCATGATATAGGCTCTGGAGCAACATTAAAACCAACCCTCTAGAAAATCTATTTTAATTTGTGACCCAATTCTAACTTCCCTGTGTTTTATATCTACCTGTCCATTAGATCAGAAGTAGTTAATATTAGCACCCGGAACTTACCATGTGTCTCACTGATCTACAGATCTAAATGGCTCTACTAGCTTGATCTCTTCCCATCAACCAATCAAGCAACCTGCTAACCCAAGAGGTTTCATGTCTTCCAGACAAAAGAACAGAGAGTTCAGAATTCAATTTCCTGTCTTCATGCTATTGTTCTTTTACTTTCTTTCAAGTGACTTATTGACTATTTTGGCGCAAAAACCCTCGTCTGTATTTCTGAATCATTTTCCTAATTCAGGCAGGAGTTTTTTGTTGATTCTATCCGAAGAATCTTCAATATCAGCATCTTGAAATCAGCCTAAACTCAAGATTTTCAAGACCAAGCAAGCTCTTCTTTCCAAAGTGTTTGTCAAAAGCTCCCATTTTTACTTCACCAAGTTTAGAACCACCAAGTCATTTTTATCATTCTTTTACTAACTACAGTTGAATCAACTTTAGAAATGTCTCATGGCCACTATCCTAGTCAAGGGCCCCATCAGCTCTTCCTGTATCATGGTCTTCCTTGACCCCAGGCTTTCTCTCTCTGGTCTCACTTTTCTGCTATGGGACTAAGTTCTCTTAAGTGTTAACTTCCTCTGGTCACTGTCTCTTCAATGAACCTTTATCACATAACTATGAGTAGCAGGGGACCCCACAGTTCATCCCATCCAAAGTCCCATTTCACAGATGAGGAAACTGAGGCTTAGTGGGGATAAGTGTTTACTTATGGCAATGTTAATATGCCACAGAATGGGATTCAAAGCCAGGCTTCTTGGAGGCTAATGCCCCCCACCCACCCCCAACCCCTGCCGCAACTTCCAGCTCTGTTAGATCTATGTGTTGTGCATCTCACTTCTTATCTTGTGAATTATTCTACTCCTTTAAAGAAAATACGCCTTCAAAGAAATGTCCTCAGACAGTCATAAAAAGATAACACCACTGAATGCACCTAGACAATAATTGCAAAATCAATACAAGGAAAGCAATATTCCTAATTCATAGGCAGACTATTTGATCTACCATTGGTTCTCTTCTTGAAACGTTTCTGCTTTTTGTACAAAGGTCATTAGCAAAATGATGGGGGATGGTGAATTTTCATTAACATAATCAAAAGCATCAAAAGGTGAGTAATTTTTTAATACAATGACTCAATGACCCATATTGTGGCATTCACATACCCCAAACTGTTTCTACACTGTTGTGGGACTCCCACCACAGAAGACCAGTCAGACACAGTTTATGAGCCAATTGAAAATCTTTATGCCGGCTAGCTGGTGACTACACCTGGTTATTCGGGATACAAGGTGCTGGCACTTCATCTGAGGCACCGAAGTGGAGTCACCACAGTGAGTTTGCAGCCCTTGTCACAACACAACTTGTTTGTTTTGTTACTTTTGTGACCCAGGACCTTGAGCATGTCAGGCAAGTGTTCTACGCTGAGCTCCACCCCAGCCACACTCCACACCACACGTCATAGGCATCTCATGCTTTGAGGAACCAGAATTCCTAATGTTTCCTTTTTGGTGCCACATGACATTTATTATATTTTCTGTGCCGTGGCACTTGATCTCACCTAGTTCGAGTCTGTTCCCCCAAACTGCTCTATGCGGTGCCCCTTTCACATGCCAGGCCTTGTGCTCATGTTCTTGCTCAGACAACTCTTCGATCCCTTCCTACCTAACCAGCTCTATTTATAGAGCCCAGTCCACATTCTGGTTATAAACTCTAGGACCATCTTAATAAAAAAAAAAAAAGATTTATTTCATTTTTAAAATTTTGTCTATGTGTGGATATCCATACGTAAGTGCACATGCCCACAGAGGCCAGAGTGTCAGATTTCTCTGGAATGGGAGTTACAGGCAGTTTTAAGCCCTCAACATGGGTGCTAGGGACTAAACTCAGGGCCTCTGCAAGAGCAATATTTGCTCTTAATCACTGAGCCATTTCTCTAGCCCACCATAAAACCTTAAATAATCCATGCTTTCTGATTCAGCCTTTCCTGAAATAGCAGTGTGGTTTTAAGTTTAAACTCTGGAGTTAATTTTCTATTCTTGAGACTTGTAACTCACTAGTTACTATGTGCTAATTTTCTTCCCCTAATGACAATAGGCCAGATGAGGCCAGATATCTGTTTGTTTGTTTTTGTCTTTTGTAGTCCTGGCTGTCCTAGAGCTCTCTATGTAGACTAAGCTGGCTTCAAATTCACCAAGATCCTCTGGTGTCTGCCTCTCAAGTGTTGGCATTAAAGGCGTGTACCACCAAACCTGACCTAGTTGTCTTTTGGGGAGGGGGTTGGAGGTGAGACAGATTTTCTCTGTGTAGCCTTTGCTGTCCTAGAACTTGCTCTGTAGCCCAGGCTGGCCTCGAACTCACAGAGATCCACCTGCCTCTGCCTCCTGAGTGCTGGGATTAAAGGCACGTGCCACCACTGCCCAGTCCAGATGTCTTCTTAATGTCATGTCCATGTCCCAATGGACACAGACTGTGCTAGACACACATGAAGTGTAATCCCGGATTAGTTATAACCATGGTGTTTCTATTCAGCATGCAGTGAGTACTCCATGAGGCTCACCAATAGTTTAGATATTTAAACCTTATTAGGAGCTGGGTAGGGGCAAGAATAGGAAAGAGCCTATGTGTTACATTTTCTGCAGTATACAAAAGTTTTCATTGAAATCTTCAGAGCTTACCTCAAAAAAAATATTAGTAAGAGAAAAACTCTTAGTACTGAGCTTATTAATAGTTAAGCATTTGTGATTTAAAAAAAATACAACCATTAAAAGAATGATGACATTAAAATATCTTTCAAAGCATTTGGTTTAGGGTCAGATTTGTTTTTTCTTCAGTTCTGGCAAAATACATATGAAATAAAATTATCATCTTACCCATTTCATGTACACCTCCATTCATTTTCAGAACCCTGGATCCATTTAACAGCATTTTCCTATCATCCTCTTCCCTAAACATCAGTCTAAAGCCAGCAGAGATCTTAGAGATTGCAGGCTATCTCATTTTGCAGGTAGAGAGGAAAAATGGAATAGCAGAGGAGTTGCTTAGAATCTTAAGCTGTTTAGAGCAGAGTGTTTGATCCGTCTGCCTAACCCAGCATGCTCCTGGAATGGACCGTCGGCAAGCCTCTGCCCGCCCTCTCCTTAGTTACCTCTCTGCTCTTCTCCCAAGTTCCCTACAAGTGTCATCTACGTGATTCTTCAGTCCATTCTTTTTCTTGCATTCATTTATTTCTTTTTGCATTTTTATGTTAAATAGGCCTCTTAGAGATATTTGGCTGTGCTTTTAAGCTCCAACTGAGCAGCCAATGTCAGAGAAACAAAGATCCTTTAAATGTGGTTTAAGACAAAAGTCTGTGGTTTTAATGTACCCAGGTCCTCCTAATAGTTACACCTCCATGAACAAGGGAAGAATTTTCCACAAAAAAGTTTGGTTACTTCACTCAAAGCAGGGGTCTACTGTGCCTTTACTGGTACCAGAGAAGGTGAATGACTTATTACAGTCAACAAGAAAATTGTTGGCCAGAATTTATGGATTTTGTTCTTTTTAACCTAATGAGCATTGCAGCATATTATCACTTATATCACCCTAGATTGCCCAATCACCCTGCATAATATTACTTCAATCCATTTTGAAACAAGTCCAAATTGTCATTTTTTTTTTGTTGTTGGAGTAATGATCAAGTATTGACATGCCTTGAGTCTGTACAAATGGCTACAACCTCCTTGTATGCAGCCTGGTCAATAGAGTCTGATGCTCGCATTAGGGATTTGGAAATCAATGTCGTTTTCCTGTTATTCTTTTATGATTAAATCAATTGAAGTTATTTACTCATAGCAGAAAATATGGGTGATTGCCAACCCTCTGGCTTAGTGAATTGCTTTCTCACTACTGTTGCCCTGTAATGAGAAAGTACATGTTCGCTTCAGGGGTTGACTAAAACCTGTTCATGTATAGCAGCAATTTGAGATGCAGAAAGTGTCTATTATGAAAGGCTAAGAGTGTTGAATGCCAAAGGGCATCTTTATCATTTGGCATTGCATTAACATTGCCAAAGGAGAGAAACGTGCTCAGAAAACTCACCATTGGTCAAATGGTACTCAGTTACAGAAGCCAGGCCAGGCAGCAGCCAATGGGTGCTCTTGCCACCTCCTCCCTTGTATAAACTGCTTTGCAGGGACCTCAGCTAAAGACAATGGACATGTCAACTAAGCTGAATGAACAGGGCCTATTTGTTGATGGGTTTTCTTTCTTTAGCATGTGGTGAGTGACCTACAATGTTTGATGTGACAATAAATGATGGCTTGTATAACATGGACTGCATTTAATGTATTAGAATGCAAGATAGCATAAGGATAAAAGCTATTAGAAATGGAGGTAGAGATGGCTGTGGAGCAGAAAGAGGCCACATGGAAAGCTCCATGGAAGGAAAATGCACCTCCAGTGTAGACTGTCTTTGCTCATGGGCTCTATATATGAAATGAGTAATGATTTTGATTTTAGACTGGTCGTTTGATTTTAGAATGGTCTGAGCAACTAGCTGCATGGTACTATGATGGGCCAAGGCCTTTAAAGACACTTGAGCTATTTTTTTCTGTATTGATGAAAATGGCACAGAGATATAAAATCAAGTGGCTTTGGCCAACTTTCCCTAAATGTTCTAAATTGTTCTTAACTTCCTTAACTGTTTTCCTCAGTAAAACCTGCTTAGAGGAGAAGAAAAATAAGGAGAATTGTAAACTAATCCCTAGTTTTAAGATGGAGGTCTTGGCTGGAGTTCTAGGGTTGGGTGCACCTGGATGGAGGAGGCGACACTCCCCTCCTGTACCAGGGGCGGCTCCTAAGTTCACAAGCCACGTCATGCTCGCTGTTTCAGGACGTTGGCGTGTGCTGTCACATAGGACTGGAAAAGGAACCGGGTTTGATGACTGGGACCTACCCTCCTGCCCTGCCCCTCAGGGGAACACGATTCTGGAATCTCCCTCTGAGACTTTGTGATAGTCACCCAGCCTGCTAGGTGAGTGTGAGGTCAGTAAAATTTTCTGTCTAAAAACTAGTAACAAGCAACCCCTGGATAAACAGGAATAAAGAACATAAAGGAAGAAAAAAACAAAAGAAAACACCAAAAAAAATCACTGACAATACTGCAGGATGTATATAGCATGTTGCTCAGAGCAGTGGGTGGTGAGCTTCGATAAATGCTAGCAATTCTTTTTCCCTCCTTCCGTTTCTCTCTCTCCCTTGAGAAACGGTCTTATGTATCCCATGCTGGCCTCAAACTTACTTTGTAACTGAGAATCACCGTTAAATGTCTGTTCTTCTTGCCGTGCCTGTCTGAAGTGGTTGGTCACTGTCACAAGCTGTAGGTGAGCAGGAAGACGCCCGCTCCTGCCCCGCCCCTGCCCCGCCCCGCCCCCGCCCTGCCCCGTCCCACCCCCTCTCCCCACCCCTGCCCCCCTGCCCATCCCCTCTGCCCCCCCTGCCCACCCACCCCTGCCCCCACCCTGCTGGTGCCTGGACCTTTCTGCTGAGGCCCTCTTAGCAGAGAACAACGCAGGAAGGAAAAGAGGGTGGCTCCTACTGGTGTCACTGAGGCAAAGCTGTGCTGGTGACCCACAGTTTGGGATTAAAGCATTAATGCGGCAGTGGCTTTGATGCAGTCCCTGCCTAAGCAGAGAGGCATCCTGGATGAGCTTCCCAAGGAAGAACCAGTGAAAACAGTGAGCTGTGGCCCTCATCGCCACGGTTCAGAGAGGGAGGCAGGGGAGATAGCCCTGAAGTCATGAACGCATGCAAGATGCCATTTGGGATGTCCAAAAACCTTGCACAGGGGAGGAGGAGGCAACTCGGAGGGCGGGCTGGATCAAGGTTTTAAAATAACATAGATGTGGGCTAAAGATCTAGTTAAGTCTGTGATTCAATGACAAGCGAATACATGGGAGCCACCCACCGTGAGGCCCAGGGATGGTTTAAGCTAAGTGTGCTGGTTCCTCTGGGGTTATCCTGGATAGCACTCTTTACCAGGGTAAGCCACTGCCCAAGGGTTGGAAGTAACTGATCTGTTTGTTAAAACGGCTCCTTGTCAGAATGTTCAGGAGACAAGAAAGTATAATGTAGTCTTCGGAGATGTCAAGGAAGTGTGTTTCAAGGAAGAAATAAGGAAAAGGGAGGGGCCCTAGAGAATGATCTTTAATTCTTATACAGTGGCTTGAGAATTTCCAAAAGTGTGGCTTTTTCCTAGAAAAAGCTGAGGTGGCTGTTGGCAGACATGGCAGGATCCTTGTCCATAATGCCAGTTTCTTCTGGCCAGCGCTTAAACATGTCTCTGTGCCAAGCGGTCACTCTGGGACAAGGCAGTGAGGAAGATCATCCAGCAAACAGGAGAGAAGGGATGGTAGCTCTAGCTGGCCTAGTCCAAAGGGTGAGTTACTAGGTCAGACTTTGGACAGGACAAAAGAAGGTAATCTGTGATCCTTGTCAGCTTGACCGGATCTGCAATCACTTAGGAGACAAGCCTCCAGGCACACCTGTGAGGAATTATTATTTTTATTAGGTTAGTTGAGTGATGATAAGACCCATCCGTTGTGGGTGGCACCATTCCCTGAGCTGACATCCTGGACGGTGTAAAAAGGAGAAAGTGAGCTGAGCACAGTGGGTGTCGCTCTCTGCATCTTAACTATGGGTGCAACATGGCCAGTGTATCAATTATATTTCTGTTGCTGTGATAAGACACCACGGCCAGGGCAACTTACAGAAAAAAGAGTTTATTTGAGCTTATGGTTCTAGAGGTTTAGAGACCACAACAGCAATACCCCATGTAGCAGACAGCGGGCACAGTGACCGGAGCAGGAAGCTGGAGCTGAGACCTCATATCTCAGGGATGAACTACGAAGTGGAGAGATTGAAATGAAAATGGCACAAGGCTTTTAACCTCAAGGACCAGCAACAGGGACAAACTTCCAGCAGCAAGGCCATACCTCCTAAGCCTCCTGAGCCTCTCCAAACGGCACCACCAGTGGGGGACTAAGTGTTCAAATACTGGCGCTTATGGGGGACATTTCTCATTCAAACTGTCATAGCCAAGAGTGAGTATTAAAACCCCCTGGAAGGATGACAGATGCAAATAAAACCGCATATAGAAAAATGTTCCTAAGGGAAAGATTTCGGAAGTTGAGGATGGCCATTAACAAAAGAGAGAATTAGAGGTCTCATTACACCAGGCAATCACCATATCTTATACCTCCCTTGGTTGTTTCCTGTTAACACCTACAGTCCCTCAATAAGGAATAAGGGCCATGAAGCAAATGAGAACAGAACCCACCCCACCCCCCCAATGGCTTTGTGGAACCAAGAGAACCTGCCATGAAGTCCACGGAAGGACATAGGTGTGTCTGCAGACACAGGATGCAGAATCCACATACCCCTTTAGCCAAGTTTTAACCTCTGCTTTTCTTGACAAAATCAACTGCCAGCCAGAGCACTCAGTCAGGGGCTTCCCTGCAACTAAGCTAGGCTTTGCTGAACTCAGAGTTGGAAATTGTGTCCAGGCGGGAAGAGAGAGTAGAAGGAACCTAAGTAAACTGTCCTCAGGGAGAGATCAAATGTCAAGTGAATCTGGTTCACAAGGCCACACAGGGTGGGCCCTGGAGATTTCTGGGTAAAGACAGTCACCCAGTAAAAATGGGCGAAAGTCAGTTACCACCTAGGAGACACCAAGCTGAAAATTAGGACATCAAGCTGAAAATTAGGACATTAAGTAACAATTACCCAAGGAAGAAGTTACATGGATGCATGATTGTGTAGAGGGCAAAGTACCATAGTGATTCAGCATCATCCATCAGAGACAACACTCAATGGAAGGAGAGATGCTTATAAACCTGCAGTTGAGGAAGGTAGCTGTACCACCTCAGTCAGGATGACTAGTGAAACCACAAATCCACCATTGCCCAGGCTTCCTTCTCACTTATTCTCCTCTTGTACTTCAGGTACTGAAATCCCAGTAATTTACAAAGCCAGAGGTAGAAAAATCTAGGAGTATAAGCTCCTCCATTCCTGCAGCCAAGTAGGGAATACGTTTCCCATTTTACCTCATGTTTTCTGTGGAAATGTATGAGACACGTGGGAAGGGCTGGCTTACTTCCCTCCCCCTCAGTCCATTTTCTGTCTCTCTTGCAGTAAATGCTTACCATGCAGTGAGAGCTACCTGGTCAGGCACAGGTTCTAGAGGCTTACAGCCCAGGCGTGGAGATTAGACACCTGCGCAAATAATGTTGTTCCAAGGCCCAAAGTGGTAAGAGGCACACATAATGTCCAAATGGTGCCAAGGTTTTTGAGCTCAGGGCCCCTGCACGCATTCAGGTCAATTTTCAGCTTTTGTTCAGCTACCCAGGAATCTGTTTAGTATAAAGCCAGGTAAAATAATCTAATGGCCCCATTATGCTCTGAAATTGTTGAGTCTCATTTGGTCACTTATAGAATTGAAAAACATACAACAAAGCTGTAAAAGTAGATCTCCTTCTTGAGTACATGGTGTTTTCTGTTCAGGGTAGGGTGATACCCATGGTGCTCTTGCTTGTTTTTTTTTTTTTTTTCCTCCTGCACATAATCTGCTACCTGGATCTTTATCCATGTATGTGACCCAGAATGCAGGATTTGGGCCTGAGGATCCAGGATAAACGGCGCATCCCTGCAGAGGTTTCAGTATCTAAAGCCCTGGCCTACATGCCTCTAGCTCAGCTAGAGTGAAGGATCATTTACTAAAACCTGTTTGATATTACTGCCAGCAACATGCAAGGATTGGGGAGCAGTACTGGGGGTCATGAACATAAAGATGACTTGGACACCCCTCAGTTTTGTGTTCTGGTCACAATCTATATAAATACCTCGTTCCTTATTCTTAGTATGACATGATATTGAAAGTGACATGCCGATACGTTGTTTTCACATGACCTAGGCAATCCTGTTTTGTCAGGAACGAGTACCGTTTCCTCTCTCTTATTTGGCAAGCAGAGGATTGGGACTTTTCTCTTAGCTGAAAAAGAGCTATAGAAACTGGACTCTCTTGGTCTAATACATGCCTATTAGGAGGGCGTGGGGAGTCAGTGCGCTTGGCCATATGTGCATTGCCAGGAGCAAATTACTTAAAAGGTATACGAGAGTTAAAAACACGTTTAAGGTGGCTGAAAAGGCCGAACCTTGGTCAGCTTGAATAGTCACACTGTATGATGTGCAAGCCACTAGTCTCCACTCTCCTACGCATGTTCTGACAAAGACTGTATGGTTACAATTGGTCCCTCAGGTAATCCAAGGTCACCTCCTCATCTTAGGATCCCCATCTGTAAAGCCCCTCTAGGAATAACCAACACAGGTCCTAAGGATTAAGATATGAATATCATTAGAGATCATAATCCAACTAACCACATTATTTTAATTTCATTAGTATTTCCCTTTACATGTAGTGGCTTCCTCCCCACACTTTTAAGTTTTATTATAAAATATTTTATTCAATCTAGAAATTTACTATCCAGTCCAGAAATAAACTACAAAAGTGGTGTTTTCACCGTCTCTCTCTCTCTCTCTCTCTCTCTCTCTCTCTCTCTCTCTCTCTCCCCCACTCCCTCCTTGTCTCCTTCTCCCCATTCTCCCATTCACCCCAAGAAAAAGCTACCAATACCACCACATGTTGTGGCATTAGATACAATTGCTTCAAAATGTATTATACTATTCTTTAGGCTTGTTTATGTATAATTATATGAGCATGTCATTTATGGCATGATTTCAATTACTGCTCATAATTGAAAATATACAAATATATCATTTTTATATTTTCATAATTTCATTTTTATAATACCAAGAACTCACTCTGTAGACCAGGCTCGGCTCTAACTCACAGAGATCTTTCTGCCCCTACCTCCCTAGTGCTGGGATTAACGGTGTGCGCCACTCTTCCAGCTGAAAATAAACCCTGAGGTTTGTAAGCCAATCAAATGCTATAAAATTTCCATGCCCTCAAGCTTGTCATATCCCTATTTTTAATTTTATTAAAACAACAGATGGATAATCTGAGGTAGAGAATTAATATCTTTGATCTTCTTGAGTATAAAATACGATGGATAAACCAGCATTTGAGAAACATGATATAATTTTATGCTTTTTATGAAAGGCAGCAACTGAGTCCTGTATTCAGTGACGTCAACTTTCATTCAAGAGTACATTTTATGGTTGCATGTTAGGTCCTTTAAAAAAGGGTGTGTTGTGGAAATTGTGACAGGTGCTTAATTATAATGATGATTCTTGGTGTGGATATAATAAATATGTGGAGCTAGTTCATAAAGCACTCCCAATTTATCCCAGAAACTCATGAGTAATATGAGAAATCATCAAATATCCATGTCTTTTGAGTTTGCCTGAGAAAGAAGATGCCCTCAGCCAGCTCCATGACACAGAATCTCGTATTCAAGCAGAAAAGCAGGAAAACATCCCTCTTTAGCAGCATGGGATCTCAATGTATCTTCTAGTGGTCCCCAGTCAGTCCTAATCTGTAACAAAGCCAGTACCTTCAGAGGAGGAGATGCAGCTAGGATCCAAACAGATGATGTTCCTCGTTGGCAGGGGCAGTTTGAGAGACAGAACACTACAGAGGACCAACAGGAAGGAAACTGCAATACTGGCAGGAGGTGAAGGTACCGGAATGCACCAAGATACCCAAAGTACGTGCTAGAGACACAAGCCCCACTTCACGCCTCTGAGAAAACGAGAAATAGCATAGCCTCCTGATTCTGTCAGAGTTCTGTGTGTAACATCACCTACAAAAGAGGCAAGTTCAGAACTGGAGGGCTGTAAAACTCAGTAGAGGTCACGTTTATTTAAAGGAAATGACTTAACTTTCTCAGTAGGTAAGAAAACATGGTCGATTCTTCAGGATAAGTTCTTTGTGTGCTGAGAGCAGGAAAGAAATTTGATAGAATGGCAGCAGGGAAGCAGGGAAGAGGCATTCAGCTCTAGCTTTGGTGTGCATGGACCAGAGAAAATCTTTTTAGCATGAAGATTTAGATCCAGATTCTGGGGCTGGGGCTGACTGCCTGCATATACAGGATGTGCTGGCCTACAGACCATCTGTGAGGAGCAAGGTTTGGAGAACTCAGAGGATACTTACAGCTATGAGAAGAGGTGTAGGGACTTTTTCACAGGTGCCTAACCTAGCAAGGAGTGGGACCATTCAATGGTTCTCTTCCTCTCCTCTCTTCTTTTGGTTTGGAGCCCATGTTCTCTAATGTCTCAGATTAATCTTGGATGCTTACCACAAGATGTGCACTAATGACCTATTGACTATCTTCTTTTATGTAACTTCCCATCTTTTCAAGCTCCACATGATTTGAACTGGGCTCATCACATTCTTTACTATACCTGCTGCCAACATTGGCCCTGAGGACACCACCACAGCCTTTAAGCACCCTAAACACAAACTTAATTTACCTCAGGTTCTACCTTCCTTGAGACATTTGCCAATCAGTGTCATGCCTTCTGCAACCACTTACCTTCTATGCCTTCACAGTCTTCTCCAGTCTTATAAGTGATCACATTGGGCTCTCCCCTTCACCATCCTGCTGCCCAGACTAGCCCACATACCATGGTGAGGCCATACATCTCAACATACAGCTCTGGCCATGTCCTTGTCTAGCTCAAAGATCTCAGGGATGACTCTTCATCATCATCATCACATGTTTGCTGCTCATTAAAGACTTTCTGTGGTCTTTATGATGGGTCTGAACTGTTTTTTCTACATTTTCTTCAAATACTCTATCAACTTATATTTCAGTCAAATCCAACTATTTTTGATAATTTTTACTTTTCTACTTATGAATTTTTCAAAGAAATTATGGTAGGAAACATAGAACATAAAATTTGCTAATTTAAGTTGGTATGATGGTGCACACCTTTAATCCAAGCACTCAGGAGGCAGAGGCAGATGGATTTCTGTGAGTTTGGGGCCAGCCTGGTATACAGCCAGAGCTGTTACACAAAGAAACATTGTCTCAAAAAAATAAAACAAAACAAAACAAAACTTAAAAAGAAGAAAAGGAATAAAAAAGAAATTTTATGCAGATTATCATGATGAGTTTGAAAAGTAGAGAAAAACATGGAGACTGTTTTCCCATTAGTTGTAAATCATGTCTGTTGGTTCCAGAGCAACAGTTCTTTCATTTAACCTCTTTTAGCTATCAGATCATTTAAAATATGCATCATCATAGAATCAACAATGCATAAAGTCTATATGTAGCATAAACATCACTGGGCTCAGAAGTGGTTATGTGAATTACCCAATGTCACATAGCTTGTAAATGTTGAGCTCTGGACCTGAACGAGGTCTGTTTGTCTTCTGGTCCCCAGCCAGTCAGAACTGATGTGGCAGGAGGCTGATGGCAGAGCCTGAAGAGCCGACCGCTCATCCCCTTATGCTCTCTTCTCACCTGTGTTATCCCTGCTTTATTCTCTCATGGATACACAGAACACAGAACCTCAAATCTAGCCTGAGAATTTAAATTGGTTTTGACAAGCTCATAATGAGGCTTAGAATAAGCCAAATGAAAATTCAATATGGATGAGGATAGCTCAGCAAATTGCAGGAAAAAGCTGCAGAGAATAGAGAATATTATGCACAGCAGGGAGACATTCAGGAATATGGCTGAGCATGGGCTCCAGTGCAGAAAGTTGAAGCAACAGTAACAAATTGATTGTGATAGGATATCATAAAAGAAATATAATGTGAATGACCTGCATTGTAATTCTTCACACTCAAACCAGCCAAAGTGAAATGAGCCATTATCAGGAATTTTTTTCCCCTCCTGATATTGGAGGTTTATGATTTGCAGATGTATGATGAAGACGATAACCATAAATTTATCCATTCATTTAATTAAGGATGTGTTAAATACCTATCAACCCTGTATTGTGGCAGGACAGAGAAAAATACAGTTTCTACCTGAAAAAGAATCTAAAATGCAGCATTAGAAACAGAGACAATTAAAACTGAAATACCCATACTCACAAGATCCTCAAGAGAGAGCAGATACCTAACCCCAATTTAGCACCTAGATTTGGTCAGAGATGCTGTCTGAGCTGAGAATTGTCAGGAAGAAAAGGGATGAGGTGGCCTTTCCCGTAGAGAAAGCCACTTCAGCCAACAGTGGAAAAAAGAGTAAACATGGCTGAATGTAGCAGGTGAGGAGCGTGGCTGCCATACAGACAGGAACATGGAAAGGATGAGGAGGGAGGTGTGCTGTTCATTGTAAGTAGAGAGCCTATAGATTTATAACTGATCTATTGATAAGCAACTTGTATTAACTGCTAGTACAGGTGAATGAAGGCTTCTCAAAAAAATAACATGAAATATAATAGAAGTCAAGATACTTGAACTTGTGAGCAGCCAGCTTCCAGATGTAATTTGATGAGAAAACTTATGA